>NW_007578693.1:15099-16418 GCF_000690725.1 Stegastes partitus
TGATTCAGACACACGAGGTTTGTCTCAATTCAGGCTGCATCCTTCAAAGGCTGCATTTGAAGGCCGAGTGCGCCACAGCAGTGCGACGAAGGCCGTCCCGTTTCATGAAGACTCCTTCAAATGTGGCTGACGAATGCGTCCTTCTTTTCCACAGCTGTGAAGGATCCATCAGCTGGAGTTTAACCTGCCTACAATCTGACTGAAAAGACGGATTTATCAGGAGCTGAGGATCCTATTTTTAATGCTGCAGCTCACGCCAACAGCTCAAAGACACTTAACTCAGCTAGAACTTTGTTTGGCCCTCAAGAGGTTAGCTGGACCATGCATGTCTGTCCTACATAAGTAATACATTGGGAATATAATACAAGCTCTTAAGAAATAAAAAAAATATAGCGACACTACACAATTGTCATTAATGACACACAAAGCACCTGAAATGGGATGTTAAATGACTATAAAGACACTGTCCATCATGTTATGTCCTTTTACACCAAATAAACAATGTAAATATGTCATGTTAATAATAAAGACAAGCTGCTGATGAGAACTGGGCTTTAACTGTGGCACCGCTGTTGCAAAGCACACAAATTACAATCCAACACAATCCAAATCCTAAGACATTTATGTACCGATTCCTCCCAGGGGTGTATCTCATTCACAATCTGGTGGTGGTTCACAATGTGGTAGAACGGTGCCGAAGCCTCACGTAGGAAGGCTTTCAGAAAAACAGGCCTGTGAAACATTCTTTGCATGTTAAACCAGATGTTATTTTGCTTGACTTCTGTTTTTTGCTTATTTTGTTATCGAAAACAACCACCAGAGGTCTCCCAACAATGAACAGTGGTAATTATACTTTAATTACTTCAATTCATTATGGTTGTAACTGTTGGAAACGCAAGTTCATCTCTTTTATCTCAAACTGGAGACAATAAGAAGACTCCAAAATGAGTCATTAAAAACGAACATGATCCCCAGGAGGGAGTGAATGCTCTTTCAATGTCCTGTATTTATTGGAATTATTCAAAGTCAGAAAATATATTTGCTGTAAATAATCAACATACCATTGTGTATACAGATTCAGAGTTTAGCTTCCCGCATAAATCAAATTGGAAAATTTGGAAATTATTAAAGAAAATCTGTAAATCGTGTGAAGGAAATCATACCTCCAAAACGATGATTGTAGAGTTAAACATAAAATGTGAGTATTGTTTGCTTTCTACAAGAGATTGGCATGTGATTGATGCTGTCTGGTGTATTTCTTAAACTTTACTCTGTTGAACAAATAAACAACAAACAACACAGACAAAATTCCTGCTGCA
>NW_007578693.1:22558-25919 GCF_000690725.1 Stegastes partitus
AGCATGACTTTTTTATTTCACGCCAAAACTCATAATTAGACTTACTGTATGTCGGCAGGTATTTTTCATCATTCAATACATGGTCAGTTTGTATTACTTCTCTGCTGGAGAGTATTTTGGCTGCAGGGCAGAATCAACCACTTGTCATCATGTGACCACATTTGGTGAAGCAAAACTAGAGTTTGTACATTAAAGCAGCACTTCAAAGTTAAATAAAAGAGCAGAAAATACCTTTAAACCATTATGAAACCAATGTTCACCCAGCTGAGCATCTCTCTGTAACCACCACACATTGATCAATAATCGTTAACCACATTCTTGGTCAGTGGCTTCAACGATGTCCTGGGACGTTAATGACAGCGACTATTTGCAAGGATCACAATGTCTTCAAGTCTGTAAGGCATCTTTATTTAAGCTGGTACCATATGTACAATGATACTTTGCTGATGGAGCCGGACTACATTCAATTGTCATTCACTCAACAGAATCACTTTCAAATACAATTATGACAAAAGGAGCCGCTAAGGTCTGAAAATGGAGGAAAAAGTTATTTTTCTTTTTTAAAAATTCCAAGTCAAAGATTTGATTTTAATCACAAGATTTTAAGAAGACAATTTCACACATCGAGATAAAGGACATAAAAGGTCTGACAGCACCCTCTGCTGTAGCGGTGTCCCGCCTCATTCGGCCGCGGAAACGAATCGAATCAGCGTTACGGACCGGAGCCCGACCACAGGATTCGATTTGAAATGAAAAACTAGCGGTATCGATCCGTCCGTCCGTGGTGTGCATTCAAATACCAGATTAGTTT
The DNA here is from genome assembly GCF_000690725.1 of Stegastes partitus. Classification (NCBI taxonomy): domain Eukaryota; kingdom Metazoa; phylum Chordata; class Actinopteri; family Pomacentridae; genus Stegastes; species Stegastes partitus. Next base: position 23,370 of record NW_007578693.1, read on the forward strand.
CCCATTGTACAAAAATCAGCTCGTCTTTCTAAAGGAAAGCAGGTCTCCGTGTTAATAAACAGCAGTCCCCTCAGTATGAAAACTGGAGTGCGGTTTCAGTCCCACTCGGGGTTTTCTATGGCTCCGGGGTCGTCCTTCAGACTCAGCAGGCAGAGCAGGGCCAACCTCCTTCAGCCTTCTCTCACTTTGGCAGCGAGTGCAGAGTTCTCCTGTCGAATGGCCTTGTAGTCGTCAAGGATCCTCTCGAGGTTAGCCACAGTTTTGTTACCGTTTTCTGCCTCGATCTGCGGACAACAGACAAGAATTAAATAATCTGTACATCTTTTAACATGCTTCTGCAAATGTAAGTGATGTAGCCTTAAGATATGAAATGTAACACTGATTAGTGTACGAAGCCTTGAGTTATGACCAGAAATGTCCGTCTGTACTCAACGCAGAGATGCAAACTAATATTCATCTGACTCCCGAAATTGAAAACTGGAAATCCCACCTGCTCCTCTAGATCTCGAATCTCTCTCAGAATTGTACCGGTGTCCTCGATGGTCTGGATCAGATGGTTACAGTTCTGCGGGAGAACGACGCACGATCACAACACGTAACATTTTTTTCTCCTGATATTAACTGAACAGGTCAAAGGAAACGAGAAATTCAATTTACTTCATGCAAGGCAGCCAGGTACTTGTAGGATTTGCGGACGGATTCATCTTTTTTGGCGTCCTGCACGTGAAAAGAAAAGATGTAAAATGCATGAAACATCGGTTTGTCCACAGGATGCGAACATACAGATTTAAAACAACCATCTCAGGAAGGATTATAAACTTAAGTACTTCTGTTAATGTATTACGCAGAGATTTGGCTGTGTTCATTCACACTTACTGGTAAACCTGTGCTTCTACAGTTTTAATGTTTGCTGCTTATTGTCAGAAGGGTGATCATCCCATTATTCTGCCCCTCTTGTCTTGGATAAAACATCAGGAACACTTAACGATACGATGCAGCCCAGTGCGACCACGTAAACCTGCGCTACCTTAAAAACGAGCTCGTCGGTCACAGCGAAGGTTCGGTCCAGTTTCCCCGTCAGGTTGTTGATCTCTTTCTGGAGCTCCTTAGTGTCCGACAATATCTGCAAGGAAAGTGTAGTGTTGCTGGTGAGGGACGTTGCAGCAGACAGACAACACATACAGGACAAAGTCGTCTCAATACGTCATAACCTGCTTCCACTTAGACCAACCACACACATTCAAACTAGCCATGCATTTGCTCAGTGTATTTTTTGATAGTTACACATACCTTCGTGATCTCCTCTTTCTGTTTCTTGATGTTGCTGACTATCTCTAGGATCCTCTGAGTGTACGCTGACCGAGACACGTCCTGGTTGAGGTTTTCTAACTCCGTTAACTGCGTCAGAAGAGAACAGGGACAACGCTAGCAGGCAGACAGACAAATTCAGCAGCCAAAACTTCTACATCTGTCATAACGAGGCATCCAAATACAGCTGCTACAAACAAGTTTCCAATAAGTCGGTGTTGTAAAGGCTTTAAATATTGGTGTCACAGTCTCAACTACCATAACCAGATAAAGCTTGTCGTTATCAGTTGTGACTCTCCACACTCATTCATCTCAATTACCAGTTGTTTGTACGTTTCTTCTTTCTTCTTGGCCTCCTCTGTGGAAACTCGGATCTTATCATGCAGAGACTTGATCTCGGACAGCTTTCTGGACGACTCCATCTGTGGAAATTAAGACGGAGCAACGGCATCGAAATGTGTCTTTTACTGCAACGGATTCGGTGAATATTCTGTTTTTACTACTTACATCCTGGCTGCTGCAGATTTCCTTGAGCCTGCGGTGCTCGTCGATGAGCGGAGCGCGGTGTTTCTCCCACTGAGACGCCAGGTTCACCACCCGCTTGGTGCTGGCCTCCACCAGAGCCTGGAGGAACCGACACTAGCGTTCAGTACACGTGAATGCCTCGTTGCGGCTGATGATGCCATCGGGGATCGTCGGCCGTCCTACCTGAAGCTGCAGCAGGTTGCCGTCTGCGTCCGGCAACAGGTCGATCGTTTTCTTCTTCACCTGCATCTTCTCCTCGTTTTGAACGTTTGCCAATTCCCTCTGCTTCAACTCATCCAGCACCTACACGGAAACACACCACACACGGGAAACAATTGGTCAACCAGCATCTACTTCAAAAAACACTGTTAACTCCTTCTCCTTTTGCAGACTGGTCCGAATCAGAACCAGCGTTAGTGACCAAGTCTGTGAACGCATACAAAGAATGAGACTCCAGTGTTTACAGACAAAAAAAAACACATGTACATTAAAACCATCTCAAAACTATTTGAAATCAGCTACTCCACTGTCTGGAAAACAGTCTACAAGTAGAGGACATTCAAAACAACCGCCGGCATGCCCAGGTCTGGTTGTCCAAACAAGTTTACCCCGAGGACAAGTCTCGACAAACCCTGAGATGTCATCACGGGACCTACAGCAGGCTCTTGTTGATGTGAAAGCCTCTACAATCAGAAAGAGACTGCACAGGTTTGACTT
>NW_007578693.1:26595-70357 GCF_000690725.1 Stegastes partitus
CAGAAGCTCCGCTGAGGGAATGTTTGATCAAACCTGTCGAAGGAGCTCCAGCCAATGCAGAAGGCTCGTGCCAACAAGTGGGACCTCGTGTCTCGGCTAACCGTTAGCCCGCTAGCTTAGACGTGTTTGTTACCTGTGCGTTAGTGACGCTCATTAGCTTCATGTCTGCTGACAGATGCTCCACGTCGGTGCAAAGCTGCTGGAACTGCTCCTGGAGGGCGGCCAGCTCCTCCTGCTGGCGGAGCTGGACGTCGCCTTCTAACTGATGCCCGGTGGGGATGGAGTGCGTCACTGCTGCCGCTTCCTGAAGCACACACACACACACACTAAACATTAAACTTGGATTGAACTCTCGCTGCAGACACATCTGTTTCAAACGCTGCTGTTTCCACTTCACCTGTGTAAAGGTGAACTTTTGCGTGTGGGTAAAGTGGGTGCTCTTGGTCAGGACGTGGTCCGAGGGGGCGGAGCCTCTGAAGGCGTGCAGTAGTTCGGACAGATCAGAGGCCGAGGCAGGAACACCGCAGGCACTTTCAGCAGAGGGCAGCGCAGCAGAACGTAGCTGCTCCTCAATGCGTTTACGCAGCCGGGTCAGCTTCCTGGAACGGTACTCCTGTTTAAAGACATGGAGCAAACATGGTCACTGGCAGAACGGCCTGTCCTGGTTAGGTATAGGTACAGGTGTACAGGGTAAACGGTTTGCACTTGTATAGCGCCAGTTTCAGTTGGTTCTACAAAGTGCTTTTACAACATGTCACTCACTCGCTCACACAACTTTCCACTGGGAGTAACTTGGGGTTCAGTGTCCCAGGGCCACTTTGGCACAGTTATGTTTGTTCATAACCTAACCTGTGGTTTGTTTTGATGATTATGGCGTAAAGCTGATAAAAATGAGAAATCTACTATCTCCAGTTGTTAGACTATGTTAGTTTGAGGAAATCACTATTCAAACAGTATAAATAGCGTGTATCTCTCAGTCTAGTTCAGCTCACACAACCACAATCATGGGAAAGATTAGTGACTTGAAAGTTGGCCAAGAGACAGTCATCAACACTTTCTACAAGGATGGCAGGCCATTGGTAGTCATTAATAAAAAAGCCTTGCTGTTGGCAGAGCGTTGTGTCAAAGCCTATTAATGAAAAGTTGACTGTTAGGGAAAAAGCGTGGTAGGAAAAGGTCTAACCGCTACTGGGATGGCCGCAACCTTGAGTTGACTGTCATAAAAGGTCAATTCAAGAACTTGGAAGAGCTTCATAAGGACTGAGGCTGGTGTCAACTACAACTGTCACATTCTTAATATCAAGGCACTCCTGAACCAGAGACAACTTCAGGAGTTTCTTCCCTGAGATGAGAAACCTCAAACTCAAAAACAGAGACAAGCTAAGCAACCATTGGCATCAGCTTGGTTAGCTAGCCCGGCAGAAACCCATCAGGGGTAATGTCAAGAAGAAATAAGAAACGTCTGACTCAGTGACACCTCAGCAGAGCCACAGACTGACTCCATGTCACACTGATGCGGCAATTCATCGTAAAGGAGCCCCAACCAAGCGTAGAGTCTATAAATGAACATACTTTTCAGACATCTCTGTTCTGCAAAGGTTTTATTTGATCAACCTTAGAAAACATCCTAATAATTTGATGTACTGGATTTCTGTTTGTCAGGAGCTAAAAGCCATAATCATCAAAATTAAAAACAAAAAGTCTCAAAGCTCAGTCTGGCGCACCCCACATATGCTCGATCACATAAAGATCTAGGGAGTTCAGAGGCCAGGTCAACACCTCGAGCTTGGTCTGGAGCAAAGTTTAGGTGGGTGGTACATGTCAAGGTAACATCCATATAAATGTCAGGACCTGAGGTTTACCAGCAGACCGCTGCATTGTGACGAGATGACCAGTGTTATTTACTTTACCAATTCTTGGACATACATACAATGAATGTATATATATATGTATGTATGTCTATCTGTCTGTATTGATGGATGGAAAGAGTCACTATCACAAATTCTACTTGGCTGGAATTATTCAGTGCAGGAATGAACAATTAATGTTTTTTCAGCAGAGCGGTGAGCATGACACAATGTTGTTGTACTGATGCTGTATCAATGCACATTATACTGAATTCACACTGTGTGCAATCACAGGGAATTCAAATCTGTGAACTGGTTTTCCCCAACCTTTCTTTTTTGGTCATACACAAGCCCAACACGCAGATGTACGTACACATGTATGTACATCTGCATGGCCGGCAGTCAATCACTTGAGGAACAACAAAGTAAAAAAACGTTCTGAAATGTAAGTGTGATTATATAGAGTGTGATCATTTGCCTGTGGTGTGAGGCGAGACAGCAGCCCTTGACTGTTCCACTCACTGTCCCACTCCTGAGCAGCACTCAGCTCGGCCGTGTGCTGCTCCAGTATGGACGACACCACTGAGGTGCGACTGGACAGCTGGGCCGTCACAGGAGACAGAACGTTCCGCTGGTAGTCCTTCACCTCTGAAAACACACACAGATAGTCCAGTTCCTTCAGAATACATCTTCTGTGAAGAGTTGTTCTTCAGTGATTTCCCCAGAAACTTGATAGTGAACTGAACGGCACCCAAGAAGATTGCATTTCTTCAATCCCAGAATTGTTTTTAGTGTCTTATCTAAACATCTGCACAAACCACCAAGTCATTTACAGTCCATAAGACTACAAACTCTGCATGAAACTTGCATCAGTTCAATGCATGCAGCATGTGAGGGCCTGCAGTAAGACGCCTACCTTTCAGGTGTTTCTTGTCGGGGTCTTTAGTGCAGTGTGGTAAGCTGAGGGGCTGGACGTGGAAGCTGTGCGAAGCTAACAGACTCTGAACAGGAAAAAAAGGTCAGAAATTAAGTTTTATACAAGATTTGCATGGAATGTGCTCTAATCCTGACTTGGTTTCAGTTTTAACTTGGCCATTGGCCCAGGCAGCTTTCCTTTGTTACACATAAGCCCTACGGTGCAGGGGCTTTACCACACAAAACCTGGAAGGGCACTTACACTAGCTACCCAAACAAGATCTGCACCGAAACGTAATATGTTGCTCCTTTGCTCGTGCTCGACCCTCTCCCCCACGTCCGCCACGTCTCATAAAAACTGGCTTGGTAGTTTTTGCATAGTCATGCTGACAGACAGGAAATCTAAAAGCACAAGATGTCTGTTACTTCACACTAGTACACGCTCAGTGCACGTGACCTTGAAGCTCACATTTTTTCATGTCGCACTGTGTGAGGTACAGAGGTCACGGTGGGCAGACACACAAACTCCCCCCTGCAGCAGATAACAAACTGCATGCACATCATTCTGGACAGTGAAGTGAACATCTTAACAGTGAAGCACCTACACCAGGGATCTCCACCTCCGGTCCTCATGAGCTACTGTCCTGCAGGTTTTAGATGTTTGAGTCAATTGTGTTGCAGTACGGAAACATCCAAAACCTGCAGGACAGTAGCTCATGAGGACCGGAGTTGGAGATTCTCTGATCTATAGAAACATTTTTTATTTCTAGGGGCTTTTGTTGGGACACTAAGGTGCATTTCTGTGCAGTAGTTTGCTTGTTCTCCCCCGTGCCACCGGGTGTTCTGGCATCCTATCACAGTCCAAAAACAGGCTTGGGATAACTGGTGATTTTAATTTGCCTCGTCTAAGCATGACATGTAGCCTTCCTTTTGCCCCAGGTCAGCCCCAACAGGATAAAGTGGTGTATAGATGATGGATGGATTTTCTGGATAATTCAGTGAACAGATGGAGGCTATCAAAGCAGTTTTACCATTAGCTTGCTATGACAGATGACTGTAAATACTACAATAGCCATGAGCCCCATTTGCCAGCGGCATTGACATTTGTTCAGTAACAGGAACATCTGAACCGGCCTGGATCCTCCACTCTCCTGATCCTGCTGACTCGACACATCCCCATGTATTGGTAGTCGTATGTAGTTTTCTTGCGATACCAGAATTGAACACTGGAAGGTGTACCTGCGTTTCACAGTACTTTGGCAGTCTGCAGTTTGGAGGTAGCCAGGGCACAGCCAGCTGGGCTTTGATTGCAGCAGCGATGGCTCTCTGGAGGACCGCGGATTTCCCTGCAGGAAGAGATGACAGCTGTGGGCGGCTCAAATATGCGGTACGTGATTAAAAACAAAGCATGCCTCTTTCATGTCAGCGTCATCTTATGTGACAGCCAACAGAGCTCATTCATGTCTTTTATATAACCTCATACTGACTAATTTTAATCAACTAATATTATCCAACAAGCTCCAACAATTATGAGAAGATCCTGAGAGATTTTATTAACAAATACTGTTTGATTCGGTTTCACTCTGACAAGTGTTTTTTCTCAAAGTGTTGAAGCAGGAAGGACCTTAATAGTGCACACGATCTAGTCTTTAAATTGTGTCCTGATGTTATTTTTTTTTTATATTACAGTAGAAGAATTATGGTTGTTCTTGCCTCTAAGAAATTCAGTTTACTCAAATAACTGAAATTGAAAAGCAGAGCAGGTCACTTTTTAAAAAAAAATACTTTAAAGAGCCTATATTCTGCTTTGGCCTGCAAGGTGGATCGGTGGTTAGAATCGTTGCCTCGCAGCAAGTAGGTCGCCAGTTCGCGTCCCGGTGAGGACACCCGGGATCTTTCTGCGTGGAGTCTCCATGTTCTCCCCGTGCAGCGTGGGTTCTCTCCGGGTTCTCCCACACAGTCCAATAACATGTTGAGGTTAATTGGTGATTCTAAATTGTCCGTAGGTGTGAATGTGAGTGTGCTTGGTTGTCTGTCTCTAAGTGTAGCCCTGTGATAGACTGGTGACCTGTCCAGGGTGTCTCCTGCCTTCACCCTGAGTCAGCTGGGATAGACTCCAGCCCCCCACAACGCTAGTGAGGATTAAGCGGTGTGTAGATAATACATAATAACCTCAACATGTTTTTGGACCTTGTGGGAGGAAGCTGGAGAACCCATGCTGCACGGGGAGAACATGCAAACTCCACTCAGAAAGATTCCAGTGCCCCTACCAGGACGCGAACCGGCAACAGTGCTAACCAACTGCGCCACCTTGCAGCCCGCAGATCCTTTACTAATGAGGAAAATATACGATGGTAGTAAAAGTACTCAGAAAAATGTCCTGTGGTGGTTATGCTATCATGTATATTATACTCTATTGTTATTACTCATTCATTAATATAAAAGCAGAATTTTGTTGCTGTAGTGACGATAACCACCTCAACTCAAGGAATCATGAATCGTTAGGAGCTAAAATCGGGACCGGAATCAGGATTGTAAAAATCTGAACGATACCCAACCCTCGTAGAGGCTGTGTGCGGTTGTGAGGATGCAACAGACAGACTGGTGTTCTTTGTACCTGATGGCTGGTCTGAGGCCTCAAAACGCTCTCTGGGCAGCTTCTCCACCAGGAACATGAGCAGGGAGCGGATCTCTGGCTCACTGCTGTACAGAAAGGTCTGGTAGCCGATCTCTCCCTTATAGCCAATGTCCTGCAAAACAACAGCTTAACAAATCAGGGATTCTACTCAGGCAGTGTTTCACCCTAAACCTAGGTTTACCTAATTTAAGGACGATCTTAACTCAAGGGCACTTTGTGGCATTTACAGGCTCTCAGCCACATTTCATGGTCTTTCTTTGTGGATGTAGTTTGATTCGGTATCAGCTGAGTTTGTCAGTTGTTATTTTCCATTAAGCAAATTCCATCAGATTAGGAAGACCATGAGAAATGACTGCAAGTCCAGGGACAACCTACTAGTAAGCATTATTTGACACGACTGTTATTATAGTGAAGAATCAACCAACATCCTGACGTTGTCTTTAGTGGAAGTCTTCCTGACTATAACTCCCTCTTGGATCAATTCATAACATAAAATGTGCAGCTAAAAAAATTATAACATGGTGAACAAGTTTTTTCTTTGTAATTTAATTCAAAAAGGGAAACTTTCACAGATTTTATATTCATTACAGGTAAAGTGAGATATCTCAAGCCTGTTTTTTGTTCTATTTTTTTACAATTATGGCTTATAGCTCATGCAAATCAGACATCAGGAATCTCAAACTTTTAGAAGATTTTATTTCATGCTTGAGTATATTACTATTCAAACAGTAAAAATGTTCACAAGGAGAGTCGACCACAGAAGGTCATTCCTGAAAAGGCTGGCTGTTGTCCCAAGAATCTGGGAAAGCTTCACAAGGACTGAGGCTGATGTCGGTGCATCAAGAGCCCCCAAGCACAGACATGTTCATGAAAGGAGCCACAACTGTCGCATCGTTAACATCAAGCCACTTCTGGACCAGAGACAACGTCAGAAGCGTCTCACGCTAAAGAGAAAAAGGACTGGACTGTTGCACAGTGGTGTCCTCTTTTCAGATGAAAGTAAAATTAGCATTTCAATTGAAAATTAAATTCCTAGAGTCTAGAGGAAGAGTGGAGAGGCACAGAATCTAAGGTGTTTGAAGTCCAGTGTGAAGTTTTTGCTGTCTGTAATGATTAGGGGTGTCATGTCCTCTGCTGCTGTTGGTCCAATGTGTATTATCAAGTCCAAGGTCAGGGCTGCCATGTACAAGGAGACTTTAGAGCAATTCATGTTTCCATCTGCTGACAGTTTCTACAGAGATGCTGATTTCCTTTTTCCATCAGGACTTGAACACTTGTCCAAAGAGCAGAACCCAAACAACAACCAAACAGTTTGCTGACCGTGATGTTACTGTGCTTGATTAGCCAGTCAGCTCCCCTGACCTAAACCCTGCAGAACCCCATAGGGGGTGTTGTCAAGAGGAAAATGAGAAACACGTGACCCAAAAATACAGACGGCATCAGTATCACCTCAGCAGTGCCACAGACTGATCAGCTCCACACCACACAGCATTGATGCAGTAAGGAGCCCCAACCAAGTACTGAGTTTACACATGAACATACTTTTCAGACATTTCTGTAATGTAAAGCCTTTACTTGACTGATCTTATCTTAACATATTCTAATACTTTTATATACCAGATTTGTGTTTGTCAGGAGCTAAAAGCCATAATCATCAGAATTAAAAACAAAAAGCCTCTGTGGATCCGACTCAGTCTGGCGCACCCCACAGATGCTCAATCACATCAGGATCTCAGGTGTTTTTTGAGGCCAGGTCAACACCTTGAGCTTGGTCTGGAACGATGTTTAGGTGGATGTCAAGGTAACATCCATGTGAATGTACAGACCCGAGGTTTACCAGCAGACCGCTGCATTGCCGAGTATTGAGTGTACAAATGAACATACTTTTCATGAGCTGGATATTTCTGTATAGCAAAACCATTTGATGCATACTTTGGAAATATTGCAATAATATAAGGTGCTAGATTTCTAAGAAATAATCACCAAAATTAAAACAAAAAAAAAAAAGAAATATATCACATTACGTGTATAGAATATAGATTCTATGAAGGTTCACAGTATTCTATTTTTTGAGCTGCACCAATGATGTCAATTGCTGTTTATGTCCACTGAAGGAAACAAATAATTGTATACACCAGCCAACTAGGAGTTATTCAGAGTGCTGGGACTGTTCCAATCGTGATCACAAGGGGCTGCCAGCTCCCTTCATTGCAAACCAAGCCTGGCCAGCATCTTGGAGGTGTCCTACCTGACAGGCCTGTGCCAGGCTCATGCCGACTCTGAAGCGGGCAGACATGCCGTGAGGAAGCAGCGTGGGCAGCGCGTTGCCCAGGGCCGGATCGATCACCCGTATACATCTGACCACCGCCTCCACGATCAGCTCACTGCTGAACTGTTTGACGCTGTCAGTCTCCTCGCTCAAGTCTCTGTGGTGGACAAATACAACATGAAGCTCCTGACAATTACACAGCTGGTCACATCTTTTTAATTAGAGCAGGCTCACCAACTTTGCCTCAAATCACCCACGATCATGTGACTCGTGGTGGGTCACTAGGAGATGGTGCTAATCATCAAACTTAACATTAGCGAGCTAGCATGTTAGTTCCGTAACTTGCAATGAATTTATACTGTTGCACAACTTGGAGGTAATTAAACGCCGTTGGTGGTACTTACGTGCCGACTTGTTTGAGGGCGTGAATCAGGATTTTGTCAACTTCCTCCATCGCTGAAGTTTCTCAGAAGATATGCTAGCTAACGGGCGCGATTTATTAACATCCAGTTAGCTAATATTCGTGTAGGTTTCCAACGGACGGATGCAAGCTACACAACTATCTTCCATCTTCTGTTAGCTTCAAACTAGCAACTAGTTAATTAGCAAGACTGCCAGTCTTCAGCTGCCAAACACAGACAATTGTGAGTCTCCGGTGCATTTGAAGCGCCTTTCAACAAATTAGCTTTTCATACAGTTAACGTATTTTGCATCCCCTAACAATTGAGCCTCGCCACACCTATGTGCAAACTAAGGAATCTGAAATTAGTCTTTTTCAGTGTGGAAATGAAGTAATAAGCGAATGGAGCAGCTATGTTCCTGGGAGTTGTAGTTTTCGATCGACTTCCTGTTGTGTAGAGAGTAAAGAGAAGTGAGCATTCCAGAAATACACTTCCCAGCATGCACCAAATCAGACAGTCCCATGACCGGAAGTGTCCTGCTGGATCGTTTGATGGATTGATTACGCCAGGGGTCGGCAACCTTTACTATTTAAAGAGCCATTTTGTCTCATTTTCCACCAAATAAAATACCTCTTGAGCTGCAAAGGCTTTTTAATATTACAGCTTATAAAGTTTAATATATTGTTATACTATATATGCAAAAACTACAGTTTATCGCATTTATGAAATTACAGAACTAGAGTAAAGATCATTCTTAAGAATTTATTGCTATTTTACCTGTTAAAACAATATCAAACTGTTATCAGAATCAGAATCAGTGAAGAGCAGAATAAATACACTGGCATGTAAAGCAGTGATTATGATAAAAAGGAAAATACCCTGTATAAAATAACATTGAAATGAGTGTAACATATAGCTGCAGAACTTAATTAAATATAGAACTACGCAGGTTTATTTCAGCCATTCTCATATTTGTGGAATATTTATAAAATAAAAATTACCCCACCTAGAAATAGACAATAATAAACAATCAAAATGTTTACTTTTCACCTTGTACATATATATATATTTGCAAAATTTGACATTTGATTTATTCATTTGATACTTTATGCATTTTTTGCTTATTTCTATATATAACATATTCATGTATACATTTATTTCTTGTGTGTTTTTATTCTTTATTGTTATTATTATTGTTTCGGTCTGGAACAGGTGTTAAAAACATTTTACTGGTCTTGAAATCTTGAATAAATACAACATATAGCTGCTGAAGTTTATTAAATATAAAACTATAAATACTGCTATCAATTGTTTACTCTTAGTTTCATTGTTCTTTACTCTTATTTTTATTGTTTTAGTTTATATATTCTATTTCTTATACAGAGACCGAAGATTCAAATCCCTTGTTTGCGTGTACAAACTTGGCAAATAAAGTTAATTCTGGCCCTGAACGATGTGGGTCTATCTGGGTCCTCCCCATGTTTGTGGAAAATGTATTGAATAAAAAGTAGCTTATGTTAAAACTAATATAACATATAGCTTGAGCCAAATATCTTAAAGAGGGTAAACATATATATTTTTTAAAAAGGCCACTTTGTATTTAAGACCAAAGTCAATTACAATGCAGCCGTCAACCATGGCGACGGAACCTAAAAACACAACTACATCAATTCAGGATCTAAAATAAATCACTTAAAAATTTTTTTTTTAAAAAGCCAATGAAATGATAGCGTTCATACCTGCTTTATGTGATTTTTGTTTTATTGTACTTATTATTTATTATTATTTATTTAAGATGTAACTTTGAGCTTTTGTCTTTTAATTTCTTTTATTTTTTTATTTCATTGTATTTTGTGTGTGATGACAAGAAAAGCATTCTATTCTATTCTATTCTATTCTATTCTATTCTATTCTATTCTATTTTTTAATGTTATTCTCCAAACGGCCTGTAGGGGGCAGTGACACGTCGCCGCTGCGTCGAAGTCTGCGCTAAATGACATCAGAAAAAGAAACTGTGGCTAGCGTTAGCTCCATCATGTTATTGATCAGCACGTCGGTGTAGAAAGAAAAACAAAACTCGGCCGAACCGTCCTGTTCCGAAACGGAGCCTTTAAAATGGCAGGAGAGGAGGAAAGGGGGGTGGTTCGTGTCAAAGTCAAGGTAGGCTGACCGGGGGCTCGAACAACACATAGTTTGCGACCGCTCGTATGTAGCTCTCTCGTCTGTTGAATAATTTCTCTGTCAAACACACTCCTTTGCTGACATTACACGTCGACAAAAACACTAGCGACACCGAACAGAGTAGTGAAAAGGTGCCAGTGGTCACCTGTGTATTTGTCAGTTTTTGTTTATGCTCGACGTTGTTTGTAGTCGCTGAATGTTGTCTTTCCAGAGGTGGGAGAGCTGGCGGTGCTAATCAATAATCTATCAGGTTATTTCGAGCAGCTAGTTATACCAACACGCTTTGACAGTCATCTGATATCATTCGTTATCAATAAACAAGCAGTGAGCCCTTATTTACAGGCTTGAGCTGACAGAAGGTTGGTTCGAAATGAGTCAAACACACACACACACACACACACACACACACACACAAACAACTGCACGGCCTCAAGGCACGATGATGTCTCAGCTGATCCAACAGCTGCTCGGTTTAGATGTTGACTCAACGACACGACGTTTGATAGAAACTTTTCACCTGAGTTGATTTACAGAGAGTTAATCGTTGTGTATATTGAGTTTATATGGGTTTATTCTACACGTGTGGTTGATGGTGATGTTTATCAGAGTCTGAATGCATTCAGCCTACAATATAAAATACTAACATTTAATTAAATTCTTGAAGTAACTGAGCATCAGCAACATTTCTGGTACGACATGTGAGGATTGTCATGATCTGTAAGGCAGTTTCAGCCCTGGCAGTCAGAATATCTGATAGATCCGTAATAATAACTATTGTCCTGTATTTATTTATTTTTTTCCCCATTGTATTTGACTTTTTATGAGTATTTTGTTTTTGGCCATCTGATTTATGTTCAGCGCACAACTGAGCTGATGCTGATTTACATTAGAATTTATACAAAATACAACTTGGACCATAAACAGGGATCACAGATTGCCTGTCTAGCATTTTTAAAGGCTTCCCTGTTGTAATTAAAACTATTTTAAACTGTGTAAAAACTAATTTTTAAAAATTGTAATAAAATGGTCTGGAGAAAATAGAGTTAAATTGAGTCAAACATACGTCCCGTCCAAATGAACATATACTTTGCCGAACTTCTCAGCTAAAAAATCCTCTAATATATGTAAGTACAGTATGTGTGTGAGTGAGAATATATGTGTGTGTGCGTGCATGTGGAAAAGACCTCTGAGCTTGCATTGTGTTAAAGGGGATCTTTTTAACCTTTGAAAAATTAAGGGAAAAAGAGAAAACATATGCTGACTTCAGACTGGTGGAAACTGTCTGTTGTGACTCTCGACCTTTAACTCCGCCGTGTATGACGTCAAGACTTGATGTACTGTATACTGTTTAAGTCAATTCCCTTCAATTGACTCTGTGAGGGGCTGCAAGTGGTTAGCACTGTTGCCTCGCAGCAAGAAGGTCGCTGGTTCGCGTCCCGGTGAGGACACCCGGGATCTTTCTGCGTGGAGTTTACATGTTCTCCCCGTGCAGCGTGGGTTCTCTCCGGATTCTCCGGCTTCCTCCCACACAGTCCAATAACATGCTGAGGTTAATTGGTGATTCTAAAATTGTCTGTAGGTGTGAATGTGAGTGTGCTTGGTTGTCTGTCTCTAAGTGTGGCCCTGTGATAGACTGGTGACCTGTCCAGGGTGTCCCCTGCCTTCACCCTGAGTCAGCTGGGATAGACTCCAGCCCCCCATGACCCCAGTGAGGATTAGCGGTGCATAGATGATGGATGGATGGATGACTTTGTGAGCATGACCACGCTATTACAGAAAGAAGATGTGAAAAGAAAAACACAACATACTATAACTTTTTATACATTAAAACAAATTTTAAAAAGATTTAGGATCATAACTGACCAACTTAAGCAAAACAAGCAAAAGAACAAAAAGCGTTTCCAAATAATGACTCCGATGAATAGGATCGAGCCGATGTATAGGGATTGCTATTTCCTCTTAACACCGCATTGGGAACATAAACATGAATTAATACACTTGAGATGTGCAATAATAATATGCTTCATTTTAGTTACGTCAAGTGACTGACGTTGACCCACAGTACTTTTCAAAAGAGAAATACAATGAATTGCAGTGTTGCAGCATCAGTTTACGTATCACAGAAACACACGTAAAAAAAAACAAACAAAAAACGCTACTTTCAGAATATGTACTTGATAAAAATGAACAGAATAATCTAAAAAAAATTTGAAACACAGTAAAAACTCTGACTGTGCAACGCAAAGTTAACTGTAGAAGATAAAGTTCCATGTGCAAAGTTCTCGGAAGATAAGTCTGTCTTTGCACAGAGGGAAGTCACTGCACAGCATTTTTGCAGTGTGCAGGAATTACTGTCTGGAGCGATCTTTACTCCAAGCACAGTTGAAGAAGCCTGTCGGATCTATCGTCTTCTAGTCGTCTTTATCAGATTATTCAGTTTCTTAGTGTCTCTGGCTCTGACGCTGCTGCCTCAACAGATAACTGGAAAAAAAAGTGCTCTCGCAACAACAGCTTTGGTCTGCACATGTTACAGGAGCTTTTCTTCCTCAAAGGACCAAGTCTGCTCCGTCTGTTCCTGTAGACAGCTTCACTGTTATACTTCCAGTTCACTGTCAAGTTAAACTACCAGGTGTTTCTAGCTGTTTGTAGGTGATTGTATCCTCAATACTAACCTCGGGATGGTGGGAAAACAGCTGTGGCTCCAGGGAGCATCTGCAACGTAATAATCTGGCTGCTCTGGGCGGATTTACACATGGACTATATTCCTATTTCTTTACGATACAGTCAGATGTACTCAACGGGATATTAGGTGACTTGGAAATTTTCTTGTATAAATCTTATGCAACATGCTTTTCAATAACCTTTTCGTAGAGTTGCTTGGAGGGTTTCTTTTTTTTTTTGTCTTCATTGTGTTTGAGTAACGATTCATCAATGGCTAGACCTTCCAGACACATTTACCCACATGAACTCCATTTCACTAACTGTGTGATGTTTAGTACCAACGGAGAAAAACAAATGCAAAAAGGAGCCAACATATCAGCTAGCTGGTACAAAGAAAACATCAACCTGGTTCTTCCTCGTTCGCACTGGGAGTACAGAATTAAATTTAAACTTTGATAGAAATGGTGGAGCTAAACTTTAATGGTTTCGAACGTTCTGTCATTGTTTTATTGTGATCGAATAAACTCATCTTTTTGATACTCCTACTACAAGTTTCTTTCTGAAAATGTGTGTTTTCATATTTTACAGATTATTTCAACATCGCATCTCTCAATTCTAATATATGTGTAAGATTGTAAATGGATCCTCATAAAATTTGGACCACGGAGTCCTTTTTCCACAGTGGAATATGGACCCCCCCTAGTAATTTTAATAATATAAATAAATATGAACATAGACAACAAAATTCAACAGGTAGTGAATAACAACAACCCTAACCCTAACCCAGGGGTCCATATTCCGCTGTTGAATATAGACCCCGGGTCCATTATCAATGGGGTCCATATGCAATACTACATATGCAGTTTCTACACATGTATGTATCCTATATATAAACTTGACATTGGAATACTTTGATAGTAGCACTCAGTATACTAAATTTAAAGCCTTCAGGTTGACGTGGCTCCATTTTTCATTGGTTTGTTGATGGATGTTCCACTGTGGAGTACACAATGGAAATGATGTCAGGCATTAAAAAAACGAACCAACTAACTGACAAAACAAAGTAATCAATCTTTGCAGAAACATTTTGTGATATTCCCAGTTGGAATTTGTGATATTTATAACAAAACAGTGCATCAATGCTTATATGCTAACCTCCTAAATCATCCTAAAATAAACAGCACATACACTCAGTTATAAAGTACACAACACTAGTTTTATGGTTTTCTACCATATTCTTGACTGTGATGTTGCCTCCTGCTTCCATATTCCACCCACACCGTCAGGATTATTTATTTTTTTTAACTTATGTGTGTTTCAGAAATGTGATGCGGCGCTACCTGTGGAGTTTCGCTCGTTTGCTGTCGATCCTCAGATAACATCGCTGGAGGTCTTGCAGCACATACTTATCAGAGCCTTTGATTTGAACGGGTAAGAGCGATAACTCAGGCTGAACTGTTGTGTAGACATGAAGACTGTCAGAGGCAACGTTGACGTTATAATTTGTAGATCAGAGTCTCTCTTTCATTTCCCCCCCTTTGTTTTATTGATTCATTTCTTTTATCGTTGTTTTTTTTTTTTAAATTAGGAAGCGGAATTTCAGCATCAGCTACCTGTCTCGGGATCGGAGCGGCGCTGAAGTGTATCTGTCGCTGGTGTCTGACTGGGATTTGGACGTTGCATTTGTCAGCGCAGCTAAACCGTATCTGCAGCTCAAGATTGACATCAAGCCGTCTGAAGAGAGTAAGAATGCCAGCGTGTCCCTGAAGCAACTAACACAACCCAAAAGGAAAACTGTAAATAAAAATTTTACAGAAACCATGAAGCCTAGAGTTGGGTGAATATGTGCGCTGTGTCTGAGCCTTAACTGTGAAAGACTTACTTAGATATGAGGTGAAGCATTGTGTCTCCATCACTTCTTATCTTTTAATGGTCAGTATGAACAGGAAGAACCTGTTTCAGGCCCCTTAAATGGTAAGAAGGGGATTTAAAAAAATAGCGATGACCTAAAATACATGATTGTTGCATCTGCTATTGTTTGATCACCTGCAGGCCCTGTTATGGAGGACTGGGACATCATCAGCCCCAAAGACGTGATTGGCTCTGAGCAGCTTCTCACAGAGAAGACCAGGTCGTTGGCTTCAGCGGCTCTACCCTTCACCCAGTCTCTACTCTCCCAGGTTCCTTCACCTTCCTTCATTTTCTTCATATGGTCCGTTCCGCCTCCCAGCCTCTGTAAGCCTTTGCTTATGTGCGTGTTTCGCCTCTGTTCAGGTGGGCCGGACCCTGTCCAGAGTCCAGCAGGCCTTCAGCTGGTCTTATGGGGAGGAGATCAAGCCTTTCAAGCCTCCACTGAGTGACGCTGAGTTCCACAGTTACCTTAATGGACAGGGCCAGTTGACTCGGCCTGAGGAACTGAGACTGCGAATCTACCACGGTGGCGTGGAACCGTCACTACGCAAGGTTTAGTGTTTATTCAACAGTACATACTAGCCCCTTGTTCTGCAGACTCCTAGCAAGCAGAGCTAGTTGTCACTTAAATGATGTTATAATAATGCAGATTTTTCTATAAATTATACGGTGTGACTGTGTTTAATCATTTGAGGATGAACCTTTGCGTTGTGTTAGGTGGTTTGGCGCTACCTCCTGAACGTCTACCCCGACGGGCTGAGCGGACAGGAAAGAATGGACTACATGAAGAGGAAGACGAGGGAGTATGACCAGCTGAAGAGTGAGTGGACGGCCCGAGTCAGCAACGAGGACCTCGAGTTTATCCGCGGGAACGTTCTGAAAGACGTGCTGAGGACGGACCGGGCTCATCCGTACTATGCGGGCTCGGAAGACAGCCCACATTTGACTGCCCTCACTGACCTGCTCACCACATTCGCCATCACGCATCCACAGGTGCGTAGAGAGGAGTTGTGATAGCATTTCATTGAACGTGAAGCGGAATCTGCTTGAAGCAAAAGGGTTTGAAACTGTAAATTATCTGGTGATGGGTGTACTTTTGTGATGTAGCCAATAAGATTATATGAACTGTTCACATACTCCAGGACAAATTTACTTTGATTTTTACTGAGGGGATATAGTATGAACTTTAAAAAACCTGCTTCATGACACATCAAATTAACTTACAGTATTTACACAGGGTCCAGCTCACCGAGTTTTTTGCGCAACCCCTTTTGATGTTGATGTTTAAATTAGAGAGACATAAGCCACAGAACATAAAAAATGTTGAAAAAATAATAAAGAAAATAAAGACAGGTGTGCAATAATGCACTGAAGGAGCTGCTCTTAATCTCATTGTACATGTGTATAGTGACAATAAAGGCATTCTATTCTATTCTCTAAAAATTAAAGATAGGCTTTTACGTTGTTTTGGGCAAATTTAAAAAAAAAAAGACTCACCATTGGAATGCTGATCAGGCTCAGCAGCTTTAAAGTCCGAATAGATTTAATGTAGAGCTTGTTTTAGGCAAAAGTGGCAAACCAGAAAGCGAGAAATGTCAGCATTTAGGCATCCTGTACAATGTGGAGCTCATAGAAGAAAACCTCCGATTACCACGATAATAAATTCAACAAAGCCAAACTGCTCATGGTGCAAGCAAACACAGATAACTAATAAATAAATATAAAAAAGGATGCAGTGTGGGGACCAGTTGGTGTCAAATGATTAAACTGTTGTAGTTGTCCAAAAAAAATGTCATCAGGCACAGTAGCACATTCACTAGATTCTTGTTTTAGATGATAATGAAGTCCCCTGGTTTGCCATTGGACTAAAGGACAGCTGTTGATGTTTCACTGGGTTTACCTGAAAACTGATTTTATCTGTAAAATCATGTTAAAACCTACATGATTTAGAATTCAGTTTTTTTCTTGAACAGAAACTGTAGACTTTTGTAACTTTGTGCGGATGTGTTGTTTTTCAGATATCGTACTGTCAAGGCATGAGTGACATTGCCTCCCCTATACTTGCGGTCATGGACAATGAAGCTCATGCCTTCATCTGCTTTTGCGGCATCATGAAACGCCTGGAGGGAAACTTTCGGCCAGATGGACAGCTCATGTCCATTAAGTTCCAGCATCTCAAGTTGCTTCTGCAGTACTCAGACCCTGAATTCTACTCCTACCTGGTGTCCCGAGGAGCCGACGACCTGTTCTTTTGTTATCGCTGGCTGCTTCTGGAACTGAAGCGAGAGTTTGCGTTCGATGACGCTCTGAGGATGCTGGAGGTTACCTGGAGCTCTCTGCCCCCGGATCCTCCTGAAACCGAAGTGGAGCTTCTGGGGCTGCCGCTGGAGACCAACGAACAAATGTCCTGCCGAGACAAGAAAGAAACGGTCGAGAACTGCTTCGGAGACGATAAGGAACAAAAGGAAAAACAGCGTAGACGACATATGCTGAGGCCTTCGAGAGAAGAACCAGATGTCAGCAGAAACGCTGTCACAGAAGCAAAAGACGAGCAAAATGGAGGAAGTATTTTAAAGGAAGGTGCTGGTGGTGAATGCGATGTTCCTGCTCTGACCACGGAAAAGGGTTGTCCTTTTGAAAGGCAAACTAGTTTTGGAGAGTTTAAATACTATACGGCAAGAAATGAAGACAGCTTTGATATGGAGGACGGCGAGCAGCCGCAGGGGTCGGTGGCGTCAGAGCCGGTAACGAGCGTCCCGAGACGTCAGTCCACAATCGACAGCGAGGACGACCCAGGGGAGAAAACACCTCTCATTAAAACCTGTGACAATGGTTTCTCTCTGGTGTCATCTTCTCCTCTCTTCTCTAGTGGCCTCCCAAACTGGAAGGCTGTCTCTCCTACATCTTCAGCGTCACCCTCCAGTTGGCCAGGTGCTTCTCCAGACTCTGTTGTAAAATCCACATCCCCGTCTACGACTAATGGGAGTCAGGCCTCACCAAGAACTGTCCCAAAAGCATTGGCTTCTTCTGCCCAAGTGTGTAGCAGTGCAGGGATCAACTCGCCAGTGACCCCGACGGTAAAAACATCTGTTCCATCTCCCTCTCACACTCAGAACAGATTGCTGCTCTCTTCGCCCATTTTGTCCTTTGCAAAGGGCCCCTCACTGTCTGGCAGCAGGTTGTCCTCCAACAATCTCCCTTCACCTGGCAACAAATCCCCCAGCACCACAGATAACACGCCCAGTTCTCTAAAAGCCGAGAGCACCAGCATCAAACCATGCTCCTTGCCGCCTCCTCAGGAGTTTGGCAAAGGCAATCCCTTCATGCTGTTTCTGTGCCTGTCGATCCTGCTGGAACACCGGGACCACATCATCAAGAACAGCTTGGATTACAACGAGCTGGCCATGCACTTTGATCGCCTTGTGCGACGGCACAACCTGAGCCGGGTGCTGCAGCGAGCCAAGGCCTTATTTGCGGACTACTTGCAGAGTGAAGTGTGGGACTCGGAAGAAGGGGACGAGGTGAGCTCGGACTCTCCAACAACAGCGACGGCTGCTCAGCACTCCCCTTCTTCGACCATCTCCCCCAGGCCCATTTACAGCCCGCTAGCGTCGCCTCAGCCGTCATCTCTGAACTCAACCTACAACCTTACAACCACCATACCCTCCCCAACAGCTCAAGTTTCCCTTTCGCCCACGTTCTGATTCTGTCCTGCATCACCGACTTCCAAACCTCAGTGAACTCCTCAGTAGAGTGTTGGTGGCCTGTTGGAGGTGTGTCTGTTGTAGACGGCTTCCAACGTTGAACTTTGCTGTTTATAATTGTCTCACTGTATATGCCTGAATACATATATTCCATATGTCTGTAGTCATAATATTTTATTTATTCTACTGTCTGTCCTCGAAGCGGGGATGAAAGAACCTCATTTCTCATCCTATCCTCTGAGGTTGCTGATGCATGAAATGTTAAACTCTGTGATTCAGGCATTTGACGGTTAGCCAGTGTGGCTTTCTGCCTTTCACTAGAACCCACAAAGGTTTAGCCGCTTGGTGCATTTAGCCTGTGTTGCCCTTTTTATTGTCTTCTTTTACAAGCTCATGTTCTGTCCAATAAGCCACATAAGTGTCTTAACTAAAGCACTGGAGCTACATTCGGTAAAAACACATGAGGGAAAATCAGAATGACTTTGACCAAAACAAGACTTAATTCTGAAGGCTGTGTCTTTCCTTTTACTCATCCAAAGTGCTTTGCTTCTGGACTTTTTGGCATGGGAGTGTGCCGAGAGAGGCGTCTAACCAGAATGATGTTGCATTCCACCTCCCATATTTATTCATGCTGTATGCTGAGAAGCCAGAATGAATTCACGTCTTTTGTTTTTTTTCTTTCTTTCTTGCACATAATCTTGTTGCCATGAGCTTGATATTTTTGCTATCTCTGCCATTAGCAAAAAAAACAAAAAAACAAACCATTCTAAATGTTTAATCTTCCTAAAATTGCTTATTGCTTCTGTAAAATAGCGGTTACATGATTATCCCAAGTGAGGTGTATTTATGCTGACAACATCTGAGGGTTCGTGAGTGCGTATTAATTGTTTCACAGAGGGTTTATCGATAGCTAAGTAAATCTTATATAGCCACAAGTGTATTTTTTTTTTTTAGTATATTTTTGAATGCAGCTGTAATAAGGTCTGGCACCTTAGGAACAGATGAAGCTTGTTACGTTTTCAGTTACGTATGAAATAGTTTCAGATCCATTCACTGCTACATATCAAAGACTTGTGTAATTAAAACAGGACGAGGCTGACGTCGCCTTGTCTAACCACATTATGCTATTTAAAAAAAAGAAGAAGTGGCTCAAGTACTGTAGAGCAGTGTGGTGTTGGTCTGCATTGTACAAATACCATTCTGTCGACGCTCCGTGTGCTGGACATTCAAACTGCAGTAGTTGGATGATTACTGCACACTTTATATATTTAGCAATGCCTCATTTTAGCACTTTGTTTATCGCTGTTTCCCCTCCAAAAAAACATCCTTTTTGCCGTGTTTTCTGTATTCAGATTTCAAAGAAATATGGGAATATTTATCTGAATAGAGGGAAATTTTAATATGTAGCTGCAGATCTCACATTTTGACAGTGTTCATACTTGCTCACTGTCGTTTGTGATGAGAAGGTAGCAGCTGAGCTCCTTGTATATTCAGTATATTCACCAACGTGTGACAGACATCATGCTATCATGACGCCACTCGGCACGGCCAGTTACAGAAAATATTTGCCGGTGTGCGACCTTTTGGCAGAGAAGTGCCTCATAATGTTTCAATCTGTCGCCTTGATTTGTTGTTTCGTTTGTGCTCTTACCATCTGTCTGCAGCGTGATATTGTACAGGCCGGGTGATGTTTAAATTAAATAATGAATCTACAGACGTTGGTAGAAATGTGGGTGAGTGAGCTGTAACTCCGCTTCGGTGGATGTTAAGCGGATGCCATTTTAAGCATCTAACCAAATTCAATTCAGTCGCTTTAATCGAAATCAGACAGTTTAGTGCCTGTAAAAAGTATTCACCCCCTTGGATGTTTCCCCTTTATATGCTTTTTAACACTGAACAATTTGAATGAGCTTTTTGGAGAAGAATTTACAAAAAACAACTCTCTCGAGTCAAAAGGAGAGCAGATTTCTACAAATTAATGTCAATTAATATTAAATGAATATCAAAAGTATAATAAGTGATTGCATGAGTGTTCACCTCCTTTAAAGTGGCTCGCCCAATTCAACACAAGTGCAGCTAACTGGTGCTAGAAGTCCCACAATTAGTGAAATGGAGATCATCTCAGTGCAGTGAATGTGTCTTAAGTCAGGGATTCTCAACCTTTTTGACCCCAGGTTTCCCAGAACAAAGTGGCCATTTAAATATGAACACGTTCATTTCAGTTGATCTGAGTCTTGGTTTGATTTGACTTCAATAACTAAATCAGTTCCACTTACAGTTTAACAAGCTCAAACCTTCTAAAATAAATTATATAATAGCTGTAGCCCATTTTCTTTTCTCCTGAAAAAATCCACCGGCTTCCCGACTAGCTTTGGATGTTTGGTTTGGAGATGCCACCGTAGCTTTGAAGGCTTCAGTGCTTTGTTGGCTCGCGTTGACCCACACTCAACACGCCGGGCCCTCGGCTCTGCCTCGCTACCTCCATTCACAAAACCAAACTTGATAAAGTCAGCGTTGTACGGAGCGGCATCACTTCCATCTTCATTTTTTCTTTTTAAAAACTTCTCCATAGTTTACATTAATTGCGGCTGGCTTCTGGGGGGTCCTGCGGCAGTTACAGTTACAGAATTGAAAATTTTTCGTGGTCCAGTAGGCAGCGCTCGTGGCCCGACGATGGGATGGTTGAGAATTACTGTCTTAAGTGATTGTAGTTTAAAGATGTCTGGAAAGTGCTCCTGACTATAACTACACCATGAAGACACAAAAACCAAGCGAGTCTATGCAGAAGATGTTGAAAAGCACGAGTCACGGGACGGATACAAGATTTTTTTTATGTCACTGAATATCCCTTGGATGTGGCATATGCGTAAATCTGCTTATAGATTGACATTGTTTAAGTGGCAACGCAAGAAAGAGACGAGTGAGGGAGACCACCAAGACACCTATAGCTCCTCTCAGTGAGTTACAAGCTTCAGCTACTGAGATGGGAGTGACTGTACACACAACTGTTGTGGTTCTTCAACAGTCAAAGTTCATGTCAAGTTCATGGGAGAGCAGCAAAGAGGAAGCTTGCTTCCTCTTTGCCCTTAGCCCTTAGATTAAGCCTCAAGGCCTACTTAGAAATGTAAAGAGTAAAATGAATCAGCACAGTACAGGAAAATACAGGAGGACGACCTGCAAATAAGCAAGATTTGTTTTGCAGAAATGGTTTGGAAACGACAAGATGAACGAGTCAGAGCCCAGACCTCAGTCCATTAACTATTTGTCTTTCTAGAAGTCTGTTTTCACTGTGAGCTAAATTGTACTGACCATGATTCAGTGTTGAAAAGTAATAACAGAGAACAGGGCTGAATACTTTTCATAGGCACTGTGAATAACATCTGATAAAGTCAATTAGACGATAATAAGTAGCTCAGTGGCTGAATTTGAAACTACAATGAGTATTTTTTTTATTCTTGTTATTCCTAAATGTTTTTTGGTTTTTTTCTTGTTAGACATAAGTTTCCATTCTTGGGGGAAAAAGAAGATATTATATCGCCTTATACAATTATAAAGGCACTCAGAAAGTGCAGACCTCCTCCAAGGCCAATGCCTTATTTGCAGTTTTAAAGAAATCAGTCTACACGTGGATGCTCAGGTCCTATGGATCCATATTGCTTTTTTTGTTTTCTTTGTCTGTTTGTGTTCCATTTATGAAAACATTGACGTGCTTCGGCTTCATTGAGACGCCCTGTGCATGGCTGTAGCGTCTCAGAGACAGTGGGAAGTTTAAGAGATGCTCCTCCTGCTGCCATTTCACTCTAATGTGGTTTAACTAATCGAGGCAAAGGTGACCCAGTTGGTTCTTATCCAGCTGAATATATCTTGAACAATTTAACAGTAGAAGGGTGGAGAGTTGAAAGCGTGGTCAGCATCTGTTTTATTTATATATTCACAATATATGTCATCTCAAGGCACTTCGCATAAACCTTACAGATTCTTTACAGAGAAACCCACCAAATCCAAAGTTTTTATTCCCTTTGAGCAGAAACTCCCCTTAAACAGGAAGGAGAAAAAAACCTCCAGCAGAACCAGGCTCAGGGCGGGCGGACGTCTGCCTCGGCCAGTTAGGGCGAGGGTTAGCGAGAACAGGATAGCAGAAGGAGAGCAACGAACACATCTGAGGTTGGCGAGGCTCGTAGCTGCACACCAGAGACGGGAGAACAAAGCACTACAGGACAGAGAGGACACGAAGTCAGTGATTCATGGAGGTCTTTGTTTTAAGTTGAAGCCCGCCGTGCTTCCACTCTGGTAAACTTGACCACAACACATCAGCAGTGAAAGCGTTCAGACTAGACGTTGTGCGCTGACAGGCGAGGTGGGACATCCGTGATGCTCATGTGATGTCGTTATCGAAAATCATACTCATATAACCAGTCTTTTAATCATGAATCTAAGAATAAGACATTGATATCAAAACAGTTATTATTAAGCTGCACTTTACAGGTCTGACAACACTCCTTATTAACGTTTTTAGCAATTTTACCCCCAAAAAATCTGGTTATATGTAAAATCGTCAACTTTCTAATTTGGATCAGATGTTCTATCGACGTGAGAAGATCAGGATCAAGATTTTCTAATAGTACACAAGCAGCTTATTCTTGACGTTCTGGACCTTGTGGCATCATTTAGGGAAATGTGGGCGCCAGAACAAAGTTGGGGAGGGTATCATGCCTTGGTAAAAGTTTGCTTTCTTCTCAGAGCTGTTTACCTCTTTGGTTTTCGCTGGCTCATCTCCTGCTCTTCTCACTCGTCTGTAAAGCAGAACCGATGGCTCCACCTCAAATAGGGAAATACCTTTCCTTGTTTTTTAGGAGTGTTTCTGTTTTAGGCAGACACTGAAACAATTGTGATGTCTTTAGAAAGATCCTTCCTACTGTTATGACATTCTGGTTTGCCTCCATTTGTATAGCAGCAATTATTTATATGATTCAATCAACCTGAATTAATCGGACTATTGGCTAGACTTTGAGCTGGCAATCTGTGCATTTGTAAAAAAAGAAAAGAAAAAAAAGAAGTAAAATAAAACAAAAAATTTGTTTATCTCTTATATATGTGCACAAGCATTAAGCCTTTTAATGATACAACACAACAACAATGTTAATGATTGTATAGATGACACAAATAAATAATAGTCAATGAAATGTGGTTGTGTCTTTGAACTGATTCCAAAAGACTACAACGGATAAAAGGGTTTACAAATGTGTATGATTTTGACTATTAATGGTGCTAATAATCAGATTTTTTGCAGCAGCCGAAGACAACTATTGTTTTTCTTTTATTTTCTATTCTTTTTTTGTTTTGTTTTTTATCATCATCATTCGTCCCTCGTCTCCGAACCCCTTTGTGAGTGACGTACAAAAGTTCAGTTTCCTATGTAAAATATAACAGAAGACAAAGATGGCCAAGTCTCTGCCTCTTCTTTATTTGTTCTTCTTTCTCACGAGGTTTCCACCTGACCCATAGTCTTTACTTGTAGCCGCAGTTCACCCAAAGTTATACAGGTCGCTTGGATGTCTAAACCTGAACTTTTATTTAAGGTCAGAGTTTTTGAGACATTTTTCAGTGGACCAAATAGTCCAGACCCAACTGGAAGGCCACAACAATCAAAGGAACACCGATTAGAAATCTGAGATTCCTCATCAAATTTTATGGCAGTTAGCTCGTCCAAGCTGAGATCATTTGATCTGGACCAACGCTAAAAACACTCCAGTGTGATACGAAAACACAAGGGAACACATGATATCACAATGGCATTAGTGTTTTATAGTGAAGGCCTGTTAGGTGTAGTCCAGCCAGTACTACCATTTTGAACAGGAATAAGGAATTTCTAACTGAATTCACCTTTTTATACCCAAATCTGAGCCACTGGGCTTCTCTGATTAATGAATCAAGCATCGCATTCAACCACTAAAACATATTTTTCTGTTCAGGAATGCAAGTAAACAACTATAATTTGACATCTAAGTCAAGAAATAATAACGTGCTTTACTGTTTCTTCAGTTTTTAAAAAAAATAGAACAGTACATTTGAAAATTCATTGATAACCATAGTAATTATATTTTAGCATTAAAACTATCATTTACGTTAAAGAGCTTTTACATGCTGCTGCATTAAACATTACAGAAACATAAGGAATGAGTTTGGTGGTGGTCCAATACATTGGTTAAGCACTGTATATTAAATACTTTTCAATATGTTTATTTTTTAAAACTGCCTGTCCGTCCACTTTCTGTACGTTTTTTTGAGGAATAAAATTTGAGGCTATACTTGAATGACAATATCTCATTAACTATTAAAGATAAAAGTGTGAAATTATTGCTGTTATTTTTTTATTTATTTATTTTTTTTATCATGGCATTGATTCAGAATCTGTGTATTTGACAAGTCGATCAAATAATCTGATTATGACTTAAGATATGGGGAAATTGAGTTAATCTGTAATGAAAATTCCCATCTTTGAGCACACAATAACCAAAAAAATGATAATGCACAAGTCAACCAGTTATAATTTCTGATCCATTGGTAGTTGAATGTCACAATTTTGCAACAACAAAAAAAAAGAAGAATGCTGACAAGAATGCAGGGTGCATCCCATAGAAAAGATGTGAACTACTATAGCGTAAGATGTGGGCTTAGCTTGGGTATGGACACAACTCTCTTAAGCAACACAGACTATTTAGTTGTGTTTTGATGTTTTACTTGGCACGTCTGTGGCAGAGTCCATAACTCTTTATCAGGCAAGGAATCAGGTGACGTCTGTCCCTGCCGTTTAGAAAAGAATCATGTGACTCCATCCAGCCAATCAATGAAGGTCTGGGGATTTGGAAATAAATGTTTCTTCGACTTTATATGTATTATTTCTATTATATTGCAATAATTTATCCGCATATTGTTTTGATTTTTTTATTTTTTTTTTAACCCTAGGTGGGCGAGGAATTGTATATGGTTTGGCTTAAATCAGATTTGTTTTTTGTTTTTTTTAATAGTCAAAAGAAGGGGGGAAAAAAGTTCTCCTCTATCCACTAATAACACTCTAGTTGAATTTTAAAATTTCCAAGTATTTCAATGAGTGCCCTATAAAGGGCTGAGGCTGCAGTACCGGCGACGACCTCCTGGTGGCGGAAATGTGCCAAGTAACTCCCGGTGGAGAAAAAAAAGGAGGCTCGGTAAGGGAACTGCTTCCGGTTCCGGTTAAGTTGTGTCCTTTACACGGGTAAAAATGTTGACCCGAGTTTCACGGTTCGGGCCGGCTTTTGCCCGAATACTCTCTCAGCCACCGGCTCGGTTCGTCTCCCAGTCAAAGCCGAGCAGTTCCGCTGGTTCGGCGGCTGTGACGGAGGTGCATGCCCCCGCATTTAGGTCCGACGACGAGGAGGTCAGCCAGTTTGACAAGGTGAGTTCTCCATGAAGCTACATGACAACAAGGGGACGGGAGTCTTCGTAAACGTGTACCAACTGAACCAAATGTTGTGTCCACTACGTTAATTTGAGCTGAGTAAGTGTTCAAATGTGCTGCTAAAGTCGAAATGCGTCATTTTGCGGCTCGTTACAAGAAATAGAGCCGCAATGGAGCGCAGCAGCTAGCTGAAGGGAGCTAGCCACACGCAGTTTCTGCAGCCCTGCACTGTACACTACAAGTGTACCCCCAGTTTGTGGATTAGCAAACATGACGGCATGGAGAGAGGACAGAAATGAACTGACTGTAGTATTCAGCTCCTTCCTGTCAACAGCAAGTTCAGCTACAGTTAGCGTTTAGAGCCACGAGTCTCGGTTTCTGTGTGTTGTTGATGCATCACCATCGTAGTGCACAGTGACACTGACAGTCCTGCATCGACGGGTGTAGCAGACCCAATTTAAACATACAAGGCTGTGCTAGTTTGGGAAATGTGAATGAAACTGCCATTCCTGTGTATATTTTATATGTATGTAATATCTAAACTTACTGTAAACATAGTCTTTAAAATGGTATTTATGTTTATTGAACATTCAATATATTTTGTTAACATCTTATTACATTATTATAATGATGTTGACATAATAAATTGTTATCTTCACACATGAAGTCAGCACCACAAAGTCTCTGCAAAAGATTGTTCCTGCAAAATAGGCACAAAAGTCCCTTCACGGTTTTTGGATTGTGGATTTGGACACTTCAAGGGTCGCAGACTTACTTTAAAAATATATTATCCATCCATCCATCTTCTCCTGCTTATCCGGAGTCGGGTCGCGGAGGCAGCAGCCTTAGCAAAGCCGCCCAGACTTCCCGATCCACACACACCTCCTCCAGCTCTTCCGGGGGGACCCCTAGGCGTTCCCAGGCCAACTGGGAGACATAGTCCCTCCAGCGTGTCCTGGGTCTTCCCCGAGGTCTCCTCCCGGTGGGACGCGCCTGGAACACCTCCCCAGGGAGGCGTCCAGGATGCATCCTAAAGAGATGCCCGAGCCACCTCAACTGGCTCCTTTCAATGTGGAGGAGCAGAAAGTTAAAGCAAAAATATATTGTGATACAATTAAATACCTGTCTAAAAATACAGACAGTGACATAATCCATACTGGGATTACCTGTTGGTACTTCTGGATTACCACAATACGACGTAACTGTGCGTGGCGGGGAGTGCTTGAGCATCGTGGGGTTTTTTTCTTGGAGCGAAATTCCAACAAGGTGGCTTCAAGGAATGTCACATATACAGTTATGAACTAAATCGATGATTCCTTTCACTCCTTGTTTTCTGTGATGGAATAATTGAAAAACATGCCTTTGTCACCAAAAACCACCACGCAAATATCTTAGATTTTTAAATTTGTCACACGCAAATGTTTTAGATCATCAAACTAATGATAAAAGACAAGAGATAACCCAAGAAAACACAAAATGCAGTTTTTAAATGATGTTTTTTGCTGAAGGAAAAATGCTGTCCAGCCGCACCTTGCTCTATGTGAGAAAGTACTAGCCCTCTTTAGCGACCAATCTAACAAATGAACCAGCCACACTCTCATAACTAATCCCAGGCTTGTGGAATCTAAACATCACCTGAATAGAACTGGTCTTGCCCAGATGAACATCAAAGGAACTGCAGCCTTGGAAACCTCTCCTGACCAAAAGCACATAAAGGCTGGTCCAGCATTTGCCAAAAATAATCTGGACTTTTGCAGGGCTCCAGACTAATTTTCTCCCTAGTTGCATTAGTCCCCAGTTGATCACACCTCCCACCTGGGCACCTGCAGGACACCTCACTGGCTGAACAATTGTTTATCGATAGACGCTACACTTGCCGATGTTCCCTAAACGCCTCACATTGTAGGCAGCGAGGTGGGCGTACTACTCTCAGACAAGTTTGGGAGCAAAAATTTCTTTGAAAAGAGTGATATATGGTGTTGTAATGTCAGAGCGCTGCATTAAATCTAAAGACCGCAGTTTCATGTAGTTGTTAGAAGCTGTGATTAATCATTATTTAATTTGGCAGCCCTGCTAATATTTTTGCCATTGTCATTAAAAGAATTGTGTTTGTTTCCTGCCTCCACCTGCGCTCTGATCATCAAGCATGTCTGAGTCGGACCTCTCCCTCGCTGCCTCCTCTTTCCTGGATGTTATTTAAAGAACGCGCAGCAGCTAAACAGCTTGTTTTATTCATCAGGCAGTGACAGACTGGCAGCGCCCTGGAAGAAATAAAAGTTGTACTTTGCTCCACTTAAGCTTCCTGCGTTGGTTAGAGTGACACCAAAACAGCTTCATGATCATCATTCACTAGCACGAATGTGACCACTTGAAATTTTAAGTCGCACACTCTCAAAAAAAAGATTGCACATGCGATCATTTTGGTGACAGTCTGGAGCCCTGTTTTTGGATAACATCCTGTGGACTGATGAGTCCAAGTTGGAACTTTTTGAAGGCATGGGTCCTGTTACATCTGGCGTAAAGCTAATACTGCATTCCACAAAAAGAACGTGACACCAACAGTAAAACATGGTGGCAGTGGATGTTTGGGGCTGCTTTGCTTTCACCGGATGGATCCATCAATTGATGGAGTCCACCCATCCGATGAAAGCAAAGCAGCCCCAAACATCCACTACCATGTTGTCCATCAATTGATGCCAACTGATGGAGTCATAATTCTGGAGAATATCCACCCATCAGTTTATGACCTAATCTCAAGCACAGATGGGATATGCAGCAAGACAATGACCCACAACACACAAGCAAGTCCACCTCTGAATGACTCAAAAAGAACTAAATTAAGGTTTTAGAGTAGCTGAGTCAAAGCCTTGACTTGGATCCAACTGAGATGATGTGGCAACTTCCTGCTCGACAGCCATCGAGTGTGGCTAAATTAAAACTATTCTGCAGAGAAGAGCGGGCCAGAATTCCTCCATGGTGATGTAAAAGACTGATCAGAAGATATCGCCAACATTTAACTGCAGTTGTTGCTGCCCAGGGTGGCCCAGGTTTAGGGGACGATTACCGTTTCACAGGGGCGATAAAGGTTTTCAATAAGTCTTCAGTCAGTTCTCATTTATAAACAGCATTTTTTGTTTTGTGGGTTATATCTGTCTAACATCAAATAAATATTGGTTTATTTTGCATAAGCCTGACCGAAAACATACCTCTTCTTCATCACTTGCGTCCTATTTGTGTTTTGTCAGAATCCAGATTATCATGGCTTCTCCGCGGATCCGGTGGAGGATGAGTGGAACATGAAAGTGGGCTTCTTCCTGGGCATTTCAGTGGTTGTTGTTATCGGAGGAACATTTCTCCACTATTTACCAGACCACGGGTGAGTTCTCAGTCTTTCACGCTCTCATAGCTGCTCACATACGAGGAGACCGTGGTTAAGCCATTTTCACTCTTTCTGTTTCTGCTCAACAAAGGTTTCCTGCTGAAGGACACAGTAACAGACTCATGCAGCGTTTTGTGCTTTTTTTTTTTTTTTCAATACAAAAATCCTCACCTTTACCTGACTATAACTTTCAAAAGCAGACTTGTCGTGTTTTTCTATGTTAAAATAAAGTTACAAAAAAACAAACAAACATTGCAGTGAGATGGATGGATACTCCCATGTATACTGCTCTCTTGTTAACTGTTTTCAGTTGATGATTGTTCAAAGGTGACAGTCAGCAGTCAGTATTATTTGTATCTTATGGTTTTCCCATTAAAATACGTTTAATTACCTGTTTAAAAAGTCTTACAATGACATTCACACATCCTCTCTCAATGAAAACTCAACAAACCATGAATATGCAAATGTATTCCGTTTCAGTTGCTACAAGATTTCTCCTTTGAGTGTTGCGTATGTCATGACACAGAGTAATATCCGAGATTTGTAGGCACTTTTTAAGAGAATTTCAGACCATTTCTCAATAGGTTGTGACACTCTTCTGTCTTGAGTAACCACAAAAACATTGTTGTTTTGAAAAAAAAGTTGTGGTCATATTAAAATTGGTTGTTCAGCAAATGTTGTAACTGAACATACAGATTACTGTCTTTAAAAAAAAATGAGTTTATTGTTGCTGTATGGTTAAAAGTTTCCTTCTGTCTTCCTCACTATGTCCCTGTATTGTCTTGTATGTTCCAGCATGCGGAAGTGGGCCAGAAGGGAGGCAGAGCAAATAATCAAGCAGAGAGAGAAGGCGGGTCTCCCTGTCATAGAGGAGAACTACTACGACCCAAGCAAGATCATTCTGCCCACCGCTGAAAAGTAGTCGGACGTTCAAGAACCCCCCCACTGTATTTCCTAATTATTGTATGTCACTATGGTAGAATAAACGATGCGCTTGTTGAATTATGTAATTACTGTGTGTGATCAAGAACTTCTTGAAGCTGCAGTTTCACTGAATCGGTAACTAAATGCAGACAATGGAAACAGCTGATGCCAGCTTTCAGTATTTGGCCATTTTCAGCTCTTAGTCCTACAGTTATTCCAAAGAATAACTGAAGTTTAATACACAGCCCTTCAAATAATGACATTTTTTAATTTAACATTAAAGAATGGGAAAACTGATACACTAAGCTGAAATACCCCAGTTCTCATGAATGTGGCATTCATAAAGCTAGCTGCTTGGGTTTATTTTGGTAAACACGCTGCTTTTCCATTTTGTTGTTTTCAATTTAAAAGAAAAACATATTTTTAAGACCAGACAAATTTTGATAATTTTGTTGTGCATCAATTAAGCAATGAATTACATTTAACAACAGCCAACGCAGTGACAAAACCTGAAACATGAGCTCTAATAGAGAAATGGACGTGAAGTTAGCCATATCTCCCATGGACCGTATAAAGTGGGGTTGTATGTGTTATGTTACCACTTTTAGTCCCAGAGATAATCAAAGGCTTTCAAGAATACAAGGTGTGCTCAGCTTTTGAAAGGGCACACCGATCTTAGAAGGTGAGCATTTCTTCCTCTGCATGCCTGTACACATTTACTCATCTATCCTCCCATCAATGTGTCACATCTGACATAGTAAAGATGTTTTTCAAACCGCAAAACTTATATTTCTAAATAAAAAGACATCTGTAAAAGGAAAGCAATGACTAAACAAATATTGTGTATTATTTTTTTTCCTGCAACAGTCAAAATCTACTTGATGTGTTCTTTATTCTGCGACACCTTGAACGCAGCACATGGACACGGCAGCGTCATAGCACGCATGCGCAGTTGGCTGAACACAGAAAGCTGGCGCGAAGCAGATGGAGTTGTGTCTGGACTACTTCCCACTAGGGTTAGCTGAGACTTGTTGTAGGTGCTGAAAAGTGACAGCTTTCCCGCAGTTTAAAGGGATATCCCCAAAGTACGGCATTTTTGAAACTTCATTTGATGCTACTGCCCGCTTAAGCTAGGCGACCATGACTTCGCTGACCCTGAATGGAGTGACAGTGAATTTCCCATTTCCTCCATATGACTGTCAGAAGGACTACATGAACAAAGTAATTGAATGTCTTCAGAAGGTAAGTACACACTTTATATGTACACTTTATAACGTAAACCAGCTGGACAAGCAGCTGGTTGAACGCTGCGCAAGTTTAACATGCGTTCAGTTTAACCGGCGAGACTAGTTCTGAGACGTTTCGTCGGTTTTTCATGACCCCAACTAACTAGTGCTACTTCGCCAAGCACAGCAGAACAATTTCTTCAGCCACAGTAGGCTATTTCACATTCCTATTATTATCTAAAATAAAAAAACAACAGCGCACGTTAGCCTGCTTGTCTTAACTAGCTCGCTAATAAGTGATTAGCTCATAAAACACACACTTAACTTGCCTAAAAATACTGCAATAATCGTTCACACTCAGGTTCCGACTCTAATACCACGACTCCACCAGCCGGTGCAGTTTCTAAGGTGCTTTAGCTTCACTTTGTTTACATGCTGATCAGCTGATTGAGCTCTGTGGATCTGCGCTCTGTTGCTTTTCCTCAGTGACCCGGATGTGCGGCACAGTGTGACAGAACCCTGAATCTGAATTTCACCAATTAAACCAACCAAAAATAAATAAATCATTAAATATGTTGAACTTTCAGTGAAGATTCAATACAAATTCAGAGCAACAGAATTAAATTTCAACCCATTACATTCGCTTTCAAGATTATTGGAATACAACTTCAATTTTAAAAGTTGAACAAAAAAAAATTCAAATATGAGTCATTCAGGTTCAGTTCCTGGTGGCACTCATTTCTGCCCATAGTTCAGGGTCATCAGAGTGCAAAGAAATTAAATAAACTTTATAATTCTCTCATTTCTCTTTGTTGTTATTGATCAGTGATGTCAGTATGTTCAGTCTTATGTTCTTTGCAGGTATGGGCGAAAAAATAAAAACAAAAACAAAACAGCCTCTTAACTTTGGTGCATTTATGGCGGTGTTTACGAGTGTTTGTGTCCCTGTTAAACTCATAAATAAAAGCAAAAAAATAAAATCTGATGCCTGAAAGCAAAAATGAGAATTCGCCGGGAAACATTTGGTCAAGGATTCAAGGATTCAAGAACTTTATTCGTCACATTCACATGTTTGTGGTACGAAGTTAGTACTCAGGTCCTGTTTTTTTTTAAAGAAAAAGCCTAATAAATAATAAGTACAATAAAACAAGGTAGTTTCTTTGTGCTCGTTCTTCTCCTAAATCTGTGTCGATCACAAAAACACCTCCAGTCCATTAGTTTGACTGTATTTGAATAAATGGTAACGGTACTGCTCAGGTTGTTTCTGTCAGAATAACAACATCATGAGAAACAAATGCCAAAACTGATAACAAGAACATTCAGTGGAATTCTTATTTTACTAAAAAAAAGAAAAAATTACTTGAAGGTTTTTTCAGTACAATATGACAAAAGCTCTCAAAAAGATTAACTGTCCGCCTGTTTTCCCCAGAAAGTAAACGGGGTTCTGGAGAGTCCTACGGGAACCGGTAAAACCCTGTGCCTGCTCTGTGCCACTCTGGCCTGGAGGGACCACTTCAAGGACACCATCTCTGCCCGCAAGATAGCAGAGAGGCTGGGCGGAGCGGAGATGTTCCCAGACACGCCTCTGTCCTCCTGGGGAACAGCTGCTACTGATGGTGACAAACCAAGTATGTTTGAATCGTAACGTCTGTGCATCTTTCAATGTTTCAGCCCAAAAACACTGCAGAGATTGTTCATTTTACCATGACTGCATCGCTCTGATAACCAAAAAGCCACTGCTGGGTGTTCGGCTTTGTTAAAATGCAGATTTTATGAGCCCAGGTTGCAGGACAAATGCGAACAGATGTAAACAGAGTTGAGGTTGCACAATATGAAAACCCAGTAACCCACACGGTGCTTGTTTATTTGGTTTGAATCCGTCTTCAAGTTTCGACCTTCTTTAAGTGGAACTTTAGCTTTACATATATTACACATGTTTGACCTGTGAGCACGCAATCAGAGCTCTAACGATCACGTTAGCCACATTAGCTGCACAACTTGCCAATACCAAGTGTCAAATCAAATCAAGTTTATTGTCATTTTGCTGTACATACACAGTAGGACAGGCAAGATGAGAGAGCGTTTCTTCAGGATCCAATAACTTAAAGAAATGTAAATAAAGAAGTGTTTGCATATCTGGATCAGCAGTTCAGCATTCTGACAGCTTGTGGAATGAAGCTGTTGATCAGGCCAGAGGTTCTCCCTTTAATGCTCCGGAAACGTTTGCCTGATGGCAGCAGTTCAAACAGTTCATGGAGAGGATGTGAGGAGACCCTGACAATGTTCAGCTCTGGAAAAGTTCTTGGACAGTATTTTCCTATTGTTGTGTTGATATTCACATTGAGGGAAAAAAAGACGACTGTGTGTCAATGAGGTGTGACACATTATTGACACATTCCCTGTAAGATCTGTCAAGACAGCGATGGTGTTGTGTTGTTGGCTACAAAGATAAACACATTCTTATTCTGAAGGTTATTTTAAAGAGAAATGTTTTTAATCCCAGGTTTTCTTTAGCCTTTGTGTTGGTTATAGATGATAAAATGCCACAACTATGTCAGTAGTAACTATTAAATAACAAAACATGGGAAATTATCAAATCAATCAAACTTTTCAGTCAATCAAACAAACAGTCAGTTCGTGCTGTTAAAAGCACGATGTGAACAATGAGAATTAATTCACTGAGTCATTCATTAAACCCGCTAATTTTCTGATTCACACAGATTTGACTCATAAAAATGTTTCCACAATCATACAATCTGCACCTAAACTGTATATATATATGTGTGTGTGTGTGTGTGTGTGTGTGTGTGTGTGTGTGTGTGTGTGTGTGTGTAAATATGTTGTTGTTGTTTTTTAGAGGTTGATGTTTTTTGTACTTGGACATTTATTTATCTATTACCTTTTATGTATCTCTTTATTCTTGTTTTTCTTTTACTTTTCGTGCATGTAACAAAAAAGAATTTCCCCTCGGGGATAAATAATGTACTTCTGATTCTGATATAATAAAGTAGTTGGCTGGACTTCAGTGATTAGTCACCTATTTCACTGACTCTGGCTTTGGATCTGCTGTATGTAGCAGATACCTTGATATAAATGTAAATACTGCACTTTAAAGAGAGACTGGTGACTCTAACAGTGGTATCCCAAGTCACTGTGGGATGCTAGAACAGCTTTGGGTGTATGTTTAAAGAGGCAGGTCTGTTGACGGTGCAGTTTGATAGAAAGTAACCCTGCATCAGTATCACATGAACAACATTTTCATTCACCCCTTTACGGAATGGAGAAGCAGCAGCCGACCCAGTACCTCTACATCACGAGACGGTAATGCTTCTTCAATATGTCGTAACGCTTCTGTTCTTATTGTCCTGCAGCCTTCTACACCGACGTTCCCAAGATCATATACGCGTCGAGGACACACTCGCAGCTCGCGCAGGTCATCAATGAGTTAAAGAACAGTTCGTACAGGTAAACTGGCATTTACAAGATCTCACACATATTCTGGCTTATGCACGATGAATTTGACAAGGTCGGGGTCAAACGTATTTCAGACTAAATTCTCGTGTGATTTTAATGTTTAGATAACTTCAGAAAAAAACTGTTAAACACTGAAAATCGAGATTTTGACCCCGCTGTTATTCAGATGTTCTAAATCCATGCATCAGCAATGTTGGGAAGGTTTTGAAATGTAATAAATTACTGATTCCTAGTTACTCTGTGAAAAATGGTAATAAGTCGTGTTGCTTTTTAATTACCTCTCCAAAGAAATGTATATGCCTGTGTAGCTTATTACATAGGATTACTTGTAGATTACTTTTCCGACTGATTGCAGAAACATTAACTGACCTTAATTTACAGTTACATTCATTTTGAAGCCCTTCGTTTTGTCTTTCTGATCCAGGCCGAAGGTGTGCGTGCTGGGATCACGAGAGCAGCTGTGCATCAACAAGGAGGTCATGAGTCAGGAGAGCAACCACGTGAAGGTACGCTACAACATTCTTGTGAATTCAGGTTTTTGTTGCCATGTCGGCCCCCGCGACCCTAATGAGGATTAAGCGGTGTATAGAAAATGAATGAATGAATGAATGTTGCCACGTCGGCTGAATTATGGGAGTGCATGGGATGGGTAATACCTCTGAAGGGGCAACAGTCGTACTCCTCGGTGTAGTTGGTCCGCTTTGGTCCCCACCTGCACCCAGCTCTCACTTGTGGCTCCTAGTAGCTGTTTGTATGCAACAGCGGCCACACCCCGGGCAACAGCTTCGACTGACCGACAAGACCAAGTGAGGGTAGCCGACGGGTCTCAAACTCTCGGTGAGTTAGGGCTTGCCTACCTACGCATACAAAGATTGGACTCCGGCGGATTCTGCGTTCAACGGAGAAGAAGGCGGTTACAGCAAGGCGCTGTGGAGTGCACAGGCCAAGATGGAGGACATCTAGGTCATCCACTGCAACCGTTTCTGTCTCCAGTCGTCTTGACCTGGTCTTGCCACTGGATCTAGATGGTCTTGGACGAGAGAGCGAGGTCGACGGTGCGCAGCTCTTCTTCACTTTAAACAAAGTCTTCATCGAGCAAGTCATCTATCATCCAAATCATCCCAAATGCAGACAGATTCTCCACATTTCCTCCTGCTCGGTGCCTTCTCCAGGTGGCATGTTTCGGCTTCTTCCACAGATGTTCAATAGGATTTAGATCAGGGCTCAGAGAAGGTCCAATGTTTTCCTCTGAGCCATTCTTCGGTGTTTTTAGCTGCTCTGTGTTTTGGGTCATTATCCTGTTGCAAGACCCATGACCTGCGACTGAGCCCAAGCTTTCTGACACTGGGCAGCACATTTCTCTCTAGAACACCCTGATAGTCTTGAGACTTCATTGTACAGATTCAAGACACCCTGTGCCAGATGCAGCAAAGGTCACACACTTCCTTTTCGTTGTCGCTCTCAATGTCACTTTCGTCTTGAGGCAAATTCATAAAAATAGTAAAAATCCATAAATTATCCGCATCGTCGTTTAAGCCGCAGTGTTCAAAGCGTGTGAAAGAAGTCGCGGCTTATAGTCCGGAATTTACGGCAGGTGGCCAAAAGGTGGCAGCATACGATGCATGGAGATTGGTTACATCTCAGTCGATTTAAGGCGGAAAGGAATTATGTTCATGAGAAATAAAGCTGAGTTGATGCAGGTTGGTGTTTTAGTTTAACTGCGTGCTGCAGAAACTGGTTAAGCTGAACCCTTGTTGCCTTTTTGGAGACAATAATGATTTATAAAGTGCATCTTTTTAGATGTTTTAACGCCCTTTATGTTCTTTTATTGATGTTTCAGTAATGGTGCCTGTTTTTATTTGCCACCGGTGCTTGCAGTGCTCCGGGTGTTTGATGCTAATATCATGTCTGCACAGAATTATGTCGGGGATCGAGCCACTTTTGGTTTGGGGAGGGGGTCAGCATTGGTTTCATTTCAGAGGGGTTGACAAGTAGCCAAGCTCATTGTGAATGCCACAACCAGTCATTGCTGCTGGCTGCCCATCCATCGTTCATGCACATTCCTGTGGAGGAGCAGCTGGAGTAGGCGACTTATTATTATTATTATTAAATGATGGTTTTTATTTATTTGTTATTGTCAGAATAAGATGGCCTCCAAGAGATGACGAGGTGTCGTGGCCTCCTCGTCATCACAACAGAAGCAAAAGGCGTTGTGAAAAAATGTGGAAGCACTTAAATGATGACCTGGTGCAACTAATTTACCATAAAAAACAAGACAACAGCTGCAGCCAGTGTTTAAACTCAGGCTGGAGCCCCATTAACTTGCACAGCAGCTGCATAGTCTCAAAACCACTACGTTGCTATGTTTTAACATAATTTATTTGAATCAAAGAGTAATTTCCCTCTTTTGTTTTCTTGAAGAATAATTTTGCTGTTATATCAAATCAAAATAGAATGTTAAGATCGTCCAAGCTTCCTACTGCTGCTATCGATCTTCCTGAACTCTGGTGTTGAAAATCCCAGAATTATAAGTGAGCAGGGAGAGTACTTTAGGACCTTTTTGTGGTGACACCATATGAGCTCGATTAATACGTCCGTGTTTTGGTATTGGAGATGAAAAAGGGGCACTAAACCAACATATAATATAATTCTCTGTGTAATTGTCTGTTTTTCTCAGGTCCATATGTGCCGAGCGAAAGTTTCCACCAGATCGTGTGTCTTCTACAACAATGTTGAAGGTAACAGTTGACAACAGCTGTGTTTTTCCAGGACTGATGGAGTGTTTTGAACATCTGCGTTGGTTAAATGCTAAAATATCTTTTCACATTTTAGAGAAAAGCACCGACAAAGAGTTGGCGACTTCAATCCTGGACGTGGAAGATTTGGTCAAATTTGGCAACAAGCAGAGGTAGGATTTCCATGTTAACTTTTATGTACTTTTCTGTTTTGCTAATAACATTATGACCTGCTTTTATTTAGATATCCAGCCAAACAGACACTTAATGGGCTTCAACAATGATTGGTTGCAGTATTTAATGTTTTAAATCAATCAATCAGGATTTTCTGAATTTTGTCATTCAGGCTGTGACTGTCCCCAAATTTACAGTGTAGAGGTTAGAACCATAAGATAGGGTCACCTGGCTAGCCATATTTCTGAGCAGCGTAACAACCACGTAACAAGCGTCTTAACATTGACCCCCAATACCTTGCTAAGGCCTTGTAGCAGGGTTTTTGTAAAACCGAATATCCTGCCCCCTCCGTCTAGAAAAAACGCACGTACACCCCACCTTGTTTTGAGAAAAAAATTCATCCACACCTAACCACATATTCTATGTGAGGATGTAATAACTCCGACGACAGGAGCGTCGACCAGGAACCTACAGAAATTGTCACGCCATTCCTCCGGGAGCATGATTTCCGTCTCAAAGTTCTCCCACCAGCTGGCAGTGCGTCCTGGTCTGACCCAAAATCAGCGTCCGTGTCTTTGACGGAGAACATGCCTCAGACGTGGAATGGCGAGGTGACGGAAAATAACCGTCCTTAACGTCGTCCTTCGCCTGTGTTCTTGTACGTGGAGCGGTATCTGGACCTGGACAAGAGACAACGCCACCACAGTTCTGAGGGCGTCCACGCTGTTTCCAAATGTAAACACAGGTTGCATATGTGACGTTTCGAAACCTAAAACCTAAAACCTGGTTATTGACGTCCACATACAGACGCATAAACGGAGGATTCGCGGAGCTTCACTTTTGTTTTTTTTAAAGATTTATTTTTGGGCTTTTCCGCCTTTAATGACAGAGAAACGTGGGGAGGAGAGTGGGGGAATGACGTGCAGCAAATGAGCCGCTGGGTGGAATCGAACCCGGGCCGCTGCGTCGGCTAGAGCCCCTGTATATGGGTCGCCTGCCCTACCCGCGGAGCTATCCAGGCGCCCGAAAAAATCGTTTTTAAAGCCATCAATCAGTGTTTTGGTGTGGATGACAGGCCAAATCATAAAAAAATATCTTCGTTTTGTGAGATACCCTGCTACGTGTCAACTAAGCCTAATTCAACCAGTGTTTGGGAAGCTATCTGAGCGCTTTCATATTATCACAGACATGGACACGTCTACGAGCACCAGGGGGATGTATTTTAGAAAGAAAAAAAAAAAGCAGAAAATATTAGAGACATACAAAGGTTCTAAACTCGTAGAACAGACTGCAAAGAAATGCAGATTTAACAGGCTCATCGCTACCAAATTGTTATGTTACAAATACAGTCGTCCTCAAATGTATTCATACCCTCCCAATAAAGAAGGAAAAAGAGAGCTGTCACTGAAATGAGTACAAATTGACAAAAGTCATAATAAATAAAAATTTTATGGAAATCATGAAATTGTTTTTGAATTATGGTTCAACAGAAATATATTAAAAAAAAAAAAAAATGTATGATGGGACCCGTAAACTAATATTTAGTTGAACAACCCTTTGAGCCAATCACTGCCATCATCAGGTGTTTCCTGTAACTCTCAGTCAGATGTCTGCACCTGTTGACAGGTGTTTGGATTTCACTGCTCATCAGCAAAATGCTCTCATTTGTCCAGGACAGTTTTGTTTTTTAAAATTATTCTTTTTAACCACAATTCAAAAGAACTGTCTTATTTCACTGCATTGTAATTTAGCAAATTTTTTTTTATTATTACTTTTTTTAGTTTCTAGTTATTTGAGTGACTATTGTGAATTTTGCCTTTTCTTTATTGAAAGGGTATGAATACATTTGAGGTCAACTGTAGATCTGACTGTAACTACACGAACTGTGTATTCTGTTAAATGAACATGCTGCTGAGCTTTCTTCCTCCGGTTTTGTTGCTTCAGCTGCAACCCTGCCGTGTGAATCGATCTGAGAGCGCGTTAAATAAGAACATAATTCATAAGTAGGCTGTAGAAATCTGCAAGTAAGTGTGTGCAGCTATAATCCTCAATCAATATGAATTAATATGAGGAGTTTAAAATGTAAAACGGGCTTTAAAAAAAAGCCTATTCAAGATTCAGTTTAATTATCATCATGCGTCACAAGATTCTCAAGCAGAATTATTTAACAAAGAAGTACTCTAGGAATACAAATTTTAACTATTTTCATGGTGATGTGGAGGATTAATTCTGTAATCTCGCATTAAGTCTCATTCTTCTGGCTGTAAGACACTTTAGGTTTTGTTCTTTAAGTTAAAATATTTTTGGGGTCAAGTAAAGAACTTCTGAGGTCAACAATCAGGCTGTAA
Organism: Stegastes partitus; assembly: GCF_000690725.1. Classification (NCBI taxonomy): domain Eukaryota; kingdom Metazoa; phylum Chordata; class Actinopteri; family Pomacentridae; genus Stegastes; species Stegastes partitus. The sequence goes on from NW_007578693.1 coordinate 66,821, forward strand.
AGTTTACGTATTTTCATCAGTTTTTGTTTTAGGCGTATCTTTCTTACAGTTTCCAGAACGATTCCATTCATATCTGAACCTTTTTTTCTTTTTTTTGCAGGGTCTGTCCTTACTACCTCTCTCGTTCCCTGAAGCAGCAGGCGGATGTCATTTTCATGCCCTACAACTACTTGCTGGATCCAAAGGTGAGTCAACACACCCACACACACACACACAGACGCCGGGTTTCTGTGAATGCAGAGGCTCAGCTTATTTATAGAACAGAATAGAAATACTTTATACGGCAGAAAGAGGAAGGTTGCCACCACCGTAAATACAGATAAATAATATGCAGTAAGAGAACAGTAAGCAATGAGAAAATGTAAAATGCTAAATTTCCTGCTGAGGTTGACATGTCTGTATGTAGTTTAACTGAAAGTTAGCGCTAATCTTCAAGTTTTAGGTGACCGTTGGAGTCATGTTCTGTTGGAAATAAAGAATTCTAATAATATTTAATATGTTGAATGATGTCAGCCACTGGTAAAGGTAAAGCTGCATTTATTTCTGACTCCAGCAGCAGCACCACAGCATCACATACATGTGTCCTACATTGTTTTATTTCTTTTTTTTTGTGTTAGCAATGGGGTAGTTTCTTGCTTCGTCTTACTTTGCCAACTGGGAAGGAAACCTTACAGATAATAGCTATGAGGTACATGATTACTGACCTCATTGCACATCCACATACATGCTAACGTTCGTTTTTTTTCGCCTCCCCCTTTGTTCCACAGAGCCGCAGGGCGCACAACATCGAGCTGAACGGTGCGGTGGTCATCTTTGACGAAGCTCACAACGTGGTATGATTGTGTCCTGGACATGTTTGCTCTCTGCCAGTGTCCAAACGCGTCACATCATTGGTTATTAATACAGAGACTGTTGTTTCTCGTCCAGAGTGGCCACACTGACCAGTGAGATCTAAAAACCTGCTGTGAGATTCTCCTAACTTAATCTATATATGTATTTATTTATAGTCTGAATGTGATTAATCGTATCAGGTAGCAGCACACACTTCATTATGTTTCACTCAACTGTGCACACAGAAAGTGAATGAAGTAGTTGTGAAGAATGAAAAAAGGAGCTAAAGAGGGAACATCAAACCATGCACTCGCTCACACCTGAAGTTGTTCTGATTGTCGGGTTTGGAAAAGTATGTTTGACATTTTATCTTCTTAAAGAGGGTTTTCGGACACTATTAAGCAATGAACCAAACACTTCAGAGCAGCGGTCCCCAACTACCGGGCCACACAGAAAGAATGAAAGTATTTTATTGGTTTCTTCTGTTTCTGGCTCGTCTTCCCGTCACTTCCGCTTAGGCAACAAACTTCTCTGGAGAGCTTCTTTAAAAAGAAGGAGAGACTCGACGCTGAGAGAAAGTAAATACATATTTAGCAATTAAAAAGTAGAAGAAATTATTATTATTTGTTACGTGCGCAATGACCGGTTCATAGAAAATTGTCTTGCTTGAAACCGCTGCTTTGGAGCCCAGTGAGGCCTTCAGGTGCTGCACGTTTACTGTCCAGTCCAAGTCAACAATTTTGATCGTTAAATTACAAGTCGCAAAACTGGCATGGCATTGATTTTACAGAAGGTTGCAAACTCTTCGGACTGTGCGACTACAGATTCAGGATCATTAAGACACGCCCGAGTTCTCATAGAAGGCACGACGTTCGATCCGATGAAGCTTCTGTTGTCCGCAGGAGAAGACGTGTGAAGAGTCGACCTCGTTTGACCTGACTCCGTATGACGTGACGTCGGCCATCAGCGCCGTGGACAGGCTGCTGCTGGAGCAGGCCAAAGAGGCCGGCCGTGGAGACTCTGAAGACTTCAATGTAGAATCCCTCAGCTCTGGTCAGAAACTTTCTCAAACGTTGAAGTCATTCACATTTCAAAAACAAAGGTCGATTTTATTTTTTTTTTAATGTACGCAATGTTTGGCTACCGACATCCAGTAGCCAGTTATAGTAGCGCTTCTAAAAGTTTGAGCACCCGAGGCTTGTTGTTTACTTTGGTATTCCTGCATAGGTTACATGAACATTATCAATATTTTCCTTTGTTTCAGGTTTAAAAGTTGATATAACCACCATTGCTAAAATCAAGCGTAAGTATTCTTTAGAGTATGAAACACGTATATGATCCTTATTTGAGAACTTATTGTGATTATATCATGATCTGATTTTTCCAAACTGTTTTTCTTTTCTGCCCGTGACAGAGATACTGCTGGATCTGGAAGCCGCCATCGACTCCTACGACCCCGGCGACAGAGGCATCACAAAACCTGGCATGTACGTCACAGTGTGGTGGTGGAGGTTTCAGTTCAGTGCAGTTTTATTGAATTTATATAGCGCGCAAAACACAACAAAAACCTTCATGTTGCATCTCAACATCACTTACAGAGGTGTGAGGTCACATGTACGGCTTGAACTGTGCAACTAAAGCCCCTTTCAGACACGGGACATGGAGCGTTGCTGGCTTTAACAATCCATGAAAGTGTAGTCATTCAGACGTGGGTCACTTTTCTGTTAATGTAATTCATGAAGCTACTGCTGCTCTGTGAGCCCTCTCTCTTTGGGGACACTTGCCACTGTCTGATGCTACAGGTTTGTAATAAACTAAATCTCGACGCTGTCTCAGGATAATTTCAAGATTCCTTATTGTCGTTATACACGCGTTTGCAACGAAATTAAGATGCACAGTTGGGACACGGACTCATAAAAAAGAGAGAGTAAATGAAATAAGTAACAAAAACAATAAAACAATGTCACACAGAAACATCCAGTCACTGATTCACACAACACTCTGAAACATCACACACTCACATCAGTACCAAATGCACTCAGGCCAATACGACAGGATGAGGGGGTGGAGCGTCTTTAATGATGTTAAGTGGCTTCAGCAGGCAACGAGTGGCGAAGATGTTGTTGGGAGTTTGTGATGTTCTGTGCAGTTTTTATAATCTGCTGCAGAGCCTTTCTGTCTGCTGCAGAACAACTCCTGTACTATGTCAGGATGCCATGAGTCACAAGACTCTCGATGTTACTGTGATAATAGGCCACAAGCAGGTGTTGGGACAGGTTGATCTTTCTGAGTGTTTTCATATCTGCTGCTGTGGCTTTTTTTTTTACCAGCATGTTGGTGTTGACAGTCCGTTTCAGATCTTCTAAGGGTGCCCAAGAATTTGAAACTACTGATAAGTCAATCAAATCAACAATTTCCCTGAGGTAGCTTAGATTAGATTAGATTAGATTAGTTTATTTAAAAGGGGACACTGCAATTTCATAAAACACATGATTACACATGGTTAAAAAAAGCCAGAATTAGCCAGAAGGCTAGTTTTCATCTGTAGTCGCCTGGCCATGATGTGAAACAGGCAGTAAAACTACAATTTAAAAAAGAAGAAAAGAAAAGAAAAGAAAAGAAAAAGCACACAATACATGTACAATATAATACAAGATACATAAACAACACTTACTATACAATTAAGAAAAAATGCAACATCACAGC
>NW_007578693.1:71066-95843 GCF_000690725.1 Stegastes partitus
CCAGTTCTCACAGTTTAGCCTGCCTTTTTAAAATCTCTATACTAAGCAACAACAAAAAGGATTTTAATGTAAAATGGGATATAATCAAATATTTTTCCAGTTTTATTGTAATAGATTTGAATAACAGTTCGATGTCGTCCAGTATCTCGCTCCATCTGTAGGATGATGAGCGTGACATTTTCCTGTGTGGCTTCTAGAGCAAAGCTGTTGTTGGAATCAACAAAACAACTGAATGAAACTGTAAGAAAAGTCTACCCTGCCTGAGATCTACTTGTACACAGTTAAGTGACGCTTTGTCTCCTGCAATCAGCTTCATCTATGAGCTGCTGGAGAAAGCCCACGTGACCTTCAGCAGCAAGACGGTGATCTACGAAGCCGTGGAGCAGATCAGCGGATACCTGTCCGGACGTCAGTATGGCTTGACTTCTTCACGTTTTTTTTTTTTTGCTAATGCAGCAACACTGCTACTTGATTTAGATACAAGTGAACCCGCTATGCAAAAAATGTATGTATATTCATGTGTAGCACTAAAAAACTGAGCTGCATTCTGCATGTTTTTCCATCAGAGTCTGGTTTATTCCTGAACACCAGCGGATTACAGAAATTGGCTGACATCATACAGGTACAGTATGCGATTAAGTTGAATGAATAGTTTAGCTTTTTTGGAATATCTTTCTGAGTAAGGTAATGAGTGGAAGCACTGGGGAACGTCATTACAGCTCACTGATAATCATGCATGGGGTTTGTTTAATCCTTACAGAAGGGTAGAAGTTCATCATTTTAAAGGCGTGTTGACTATTTCTTGCTAAACAGCTCATTGACTGTGAGCTGCTCGCTGAAGTCTTGACATGAGAGGTTTAGTAGTTTATGTCTTTGTACAGAAACCAATATACAATCGTAACTGGATAATTCGACCCTTAACAATCCAAAAACCTTGATATCCGACAGGTTTTAGGAAAAACGAACGTAACCCATGAAAAACAGCCTTAACACACCGACAGCCTTGGATTCTGACTCCGACATGACATTTTATGTCACCAATCAGGATGACGGCGTATTATCTGACTGAACAATCCCACAGATTGGCTACGTTCAGACTGCAGGACTTAATGCTCAATTCGGATTTTTTGTGAAATCCGATTGTTTGCGAGTTCGTTCACATTTCCAGTTAAATGCGACTTGTATGTGATCTGCTGTGTGAACTTCATACGACCCAAAAGTGTCCCGCATGCGCAGAAGAGGACACGACGACGTCACACGCAGCGAGCGCGCTCAGTGTTTACGGAAGTAAACATGGATGGTAACGGTGGAGCGTATCTGCCACTCCCCCGCCGCCGCTACCACCGATGGTGGAAACAACTGTGACCGCTAACTAAACTGGCATCAACAGCCAAGTACTGGTCAATTAGGCATGAAATCCAGCGATACGTAGTGTTCTAACAACACACTAGTTATTATAACAACTATGAACAATAAATATTAACAACAAAGGAGCCTTCCAGCATCAAGCCCTCCTTGTATCTCAACCTCCGTCTTGACAATCCGACAGCCTTGCTATCCGACATAAAAGAAGGTTTTACATTTAGTGTCGGATAATCGAGTCACGACTGTATAACCAACATACCAATGAGTTATCTTAAGAAATATCTCCAGCTTGTAACTTCTGCTAAAAAAAACACACAAACTGTTCATAAAATGTAATGCAAGTTTGATATTTCACTTTTTTTTTCTCTTTCCTATTGCATAAACAGCAGTTACATAATTGTCACTTAACTGTAGCATCAGTCGTTTCTTTTGTGGTCTTTCAGCTTGTGTTCTGCGGCGAACCGTCAGAGAAAGACAGACAGCAGCAGATGCACGCCAACACAACTCATTTTAAGGTGTGTGTTCATTCAATCAGTTATTCATTCAGTCCATGAAATGTCAAGTCAGGCATCTTCAAATAGATTTTTGAATGAAAAAATAGATTTGTTATCATAGTAGTTGCTGATTAAGTTTCTGTCAGTCGATGAATGGACTAATAATTGCAGCATTATATACGATAACATCTGTTTGCTTGCATCAGGTTCACATCCACCGAGACACCAGCTATCAAATGAAAAAACAAAGCAGTGATGTGTGGGCTCAGTCGTCATCAAAGAAACAAGGTAATGATGCAAAACCTACATTACATAATCTCTTTTGCCTCCTTAATTGCTCGTCGTTGTATTCTCCTTCTACGGAAAAATCCATCACCTCCCTCAAATTCCTCTTAGCTGCGGGACCTAGTGTCATTTCTGAAGCTAGAAAAAAATTAAATTTGCAGTGGGAGGAAGCTGGAGAACCCGGAGAGAACCCACGCTGCACGGGGAGAACATGCAAACTCCATGCAGAAAGATCCTGGGTGTCCTCACCGGGGATCTTCAAGCTGCGAGGCAACGGTGCAAACCACTGAGCCACCTTGCAACCCGGGGCAATAGTTGTTTGGGGAAAAAAAGAAAAAAACCTGAATCTATAACAATATAATCTGTGCGTTTTACTATATTATGTTGAATTTTGCAGATTGATAAATAAAATTTGGTTGGAGAAAAAACAAAAACCTCTGGCGTGCAAGATTAAAATGGACATTTTCTGCGTGGACCCAGAGGAGGAATCCTGTTAAAAGTCTTGCTTTGGTTTAATGTTTTAATTGTTTGGTTTAAATGAATGATCTGTTTCTCTGCACACCGTAGGGAACGTTCTGAGTTACTGGTGCTTCTCTCCTGGATTCAGCATGCAGGATCTCGTGAGTCAAGGCGTTCGCTGCATCATCCTGACCAGTGGCACCCTCTCCCCTCTGTCTTCATTCACCTCTGAGATGAGGATGTAAGTCATCCGCTGCCTGTCGCTCACTACACGCTGCCTTGTTAGCTTTTATACCCTGATTTAGTCTGACTGATCACACAGCTCAACACATGTTCTCTGCACTGCTTTTTTATTTATTATTTGTTTCTCATCTTTCTGTCATCTTGTTCCCAGTGTGTTATTATTTCTTTACTGTTGTTTTTTTTTTTTCCAGAGAATTCCCAGTACGTCTGGAGAACAGCCACGTGATCGAGCGCGACCAGATCTTTGTTAGCGTCATTGATCGAGGCCCTGACGGAGTGCATTTAAGCTCAGCATTTGATCGGAGGTTAGTATTGTATTAGTTATTAGTTCGTATTATATATACAGAGCTTAACAAATGTATCAGACCAGCACCCAGTGTCAGGTTTATGCCACAACTGCCCTAAATTAACAGAATTGCTAATTACCTAAATCATTTCTTATGTTTCTGTAATGGTTAATGCACCAGTATGTAGAAGCTCTTTAACCAAAATGATATTTTTAATGCTAGAATATAATTCTTATTGTTATCCATTCATTTTCAAATTTACTGTTTTACAAAAAATAAAAATAAAAATAGTCAAGAACATTATTATTTCTTGACTTAGATTTCAGATTATAGTTGTTTACTTGCATTCCTGAACAGAAAAATGAGTTTTAGTGGCTGAATGTGATGCTTGATTCATTTGTCAGAGAAGCTCAGTGGCTCAGATTTGGGTATAAAAAGATGAATTCAGTTTGAAATTCCTCATTCCTGTTAAAAGTGGTAGAACATGGAGCGCTAAGTGTGAATTAAAGCCCTTCGTGATGCTGGATGGTCGCTATATTTATACAGTGCTAAACTAAAGTTGTATTTCACACACTAAAATCATCCAGATCATCAAACTCATGTTTATTTAATATTAGACAGCAATAACCCACGAAACACAAAAGACAAATGATGATTCATTAATTGGAAAACCTTGTGGAAAAGGTCATGAACCAGTTGGTCCACTCTTGGCAGCAACGACTGCCATATCTCGTGATCAGTCTTTTACATCACCATGGAGGAATTTTGCTCCACTCTTCTCTGCGGAATAGTTTTAATTTGGCCACACCCGATGGTTTTCGAGCATGAAGTCGCTACAGGAGCTCAGTTGGATTCAGTTGGACTTAATTTTGTTCTATTTTGAGCCATTCAGAGTTGGACTTGCTTGTGTGCTTTGGGTCATTTTTGTGCTGCGTAGCCCATTTGTGCTTGAGCTTTACGTCTTCACAGTGCTTCCTTTACTATGCAACTATAATAGAAACTGATAGTATTTCTTTCTGTGGCAGGTTTGTTCCTGAAAATATGGCGTCTTTAGGCAACACTGTTGGTAAGCAGTCATCTCCCAGCATCACACTCCCAGGAGGTTTACATCTGCATGTTGACTGTCATCTGACCAGAGCGCACTCCCAAAATTTATCAGGCATCTTTCACCAAGTTTAGGAGGACGGCCCCTGCGGCTCTGATTGGTGGTACTACCGCTTGTTCTGTACCTCCTGAATATTGCTGCAACTCCTTTTACATCACCGTGAAGCCCCCATTTAATGATATTGCATAGGTTTACTCACTTCTGTTGTATACTGTGCGTTTGGACACGATTAAATTATACAATAGCTTCCATGTGTTCAATGACGCACTGAGCTTCTGAGCTTCTTACTCTAATGTGCAGTTGTTCCTCGCATGAGATTTTTCTTCCGCTCTGTTTTGTTTGTTGCATGAACGTGTGACTTGTCGTCCTCTCTCCTCAGCCAACCTCAGCCGTGTGGTTCCTCACGGTCTCTTAGTGTTCTTCCCGTCCTTTCCTTTAATGGCAAAAACGCTGGACTTCTGGAGAGTAAGTGAGGAAATCTGCAGGATCCCCTCTTGCGAAAGTGAATGTTATTATAAAGTGCATGTATTTATTTGTTTGTGTGACCAGGCCAATGGACATGCAGATCGTATTGAGAGCGTAAAGCCCATGTTTGTAGAACCTAAAGGGAAGGGCACCTTTACTGAGGTGAGTGTAGCTTTGTTCTCTCCATGTTGCCTCGCTATTTCCAGGTGTCTAAATGGTTCACAAGCTGGTTAACGTTTCCTTAAAAACTGCTGAGCCCTTCTCTCTGTCCATTTTTCAGGTGATCGATGGATATTACAACAAAGTTAACGGTTCTGAATCCAAAGGGGCGACCTTCTTTGCCGTCTGTCGAGGGAAGGTGAGGGGATACTGAGATTAGAAAACTGTTCGTCAACATTATTCAGATCCTGTGTAGTAGCCATTAATGGCGTTTCTAGCAAACACTTTGCGTGCTATGTAGTATATTTTACCGTAAATTCCGGACTATAAGCCGCTACTTTTTTCACACGCTTTGAACACGGCGGCTTAAACAATTATGCGGCTAATTTATGGATTTTTATGAATTTGCCTCGAGACAAATTGACATTTAGAGCGACAACTAAAGAGAGACTGAGGAAGTGTGTGATGAAGTCATTCTGAGGCTGTTCAACTGTGACACTGAAGAAGACGACTTTAGTGGTTTTAGTGCAGGAGGAAGATGAAGATAGCGATCAATGACTTTTCCTGGTAGGCTGCTGTGTTTTTCATTTTCTTAACCAGCCGTGTTACAGGCACTGTTCGGAAAAAGCATTTATTTGTGTATGCTACTGGTACGTATTTAATTAAAAGTTTAACAAATCTTTCTGTGTAAATATCTCATGTTACAATGTGGACACCTGCAGCTTACAGACAAGTGCGGCCTGTATATGTACAAAACTTGTTTTCTTTTATAAGTTAGTGGATGCGGCTTAGATTCAGGTGCGCTCAATAGTCCGGAATTTATGGTAGACATGTTGTGTGACTTCAGGAAGCATAAGAAAGCAGTTGTCATACTGAGCTGTCAGATGTAAAGCGTAGGGATGTTTCCCACCACGACCTTCTCTGACGAATATATTATGCATTTATTATGACAGCTATTGCACCAACAGTGCAATTTTATCGAACTAAAAATGGCACCGCAACAGTGTGCCATCTAATCTGTCCACGGACAAATGTGATGTGTTTGTGTCATCGGTATAACGTGGCTGTATTGTCAGTTTGAAGTGTGTTGACAAAGAGTTGTAGTTTCCTTCGTAATGTGTGGAAGGTTACACAGACGCTCCTGTGTTTGTCTCCCCGTGTCAGGCTAGCGAGGGTCTGGATTTTGCGGACACCTTCGGCCGAGGCGTCGTCATCACCGGTCTTCCTTTCCCTCCGAAGATGGACCCTCGAGTCGTCCTGAAGATGCAGTTTTTGGACGAGATGAGCCGGAAAAAAGCTCCGGGGCTGAAGGTGAGGGAAAGCTGATTGCTGAGTGTCACAAAAAAAAAAAAAAAGATGTTTAATGATGTGTTTAGTTTCTCAGTTGTACCATAACTCTGCATGTGTTTGTGTTGGCAGTACTTGTCCGGGCAGGAGTGGTACAGACAGCAGGCGTTCAGAGCTGTGAACCAGGCCATCGGCAGAGTGATTCGTCACAAGGAGGACTATGGAGCCATCTTTCTGTGTGATCAGAGGTCACGGAGCTGTTTGTCATCATTACTTGTTCTTAGACACTTGATAGAAAATCGATTAATCCATCAACCCTTTTACAGATTAATGTAAACAATTCATTTCCCTCCCAAAACTCATTTAGTTTAAATCCATTTTATTTTGCAGACAAAAGGTATTTGAATGTTCTTACCGCTGATGAACAGACCACATTTCTGGCGATGCATCTTCCCCAGTAGCTCCTGTGCGTTTTCTCTACAGCGATTGTGATGCTGAGACTTTCAGGGTTTTTTTTATGTAGCTCACTCAGCCTTTATATAAACTGTATTATGATTGTGTATTATTAGTGGTGTGGTCGCTTTGAGTGACGGGGGGTTGCCATCACAGTTCACGCACCGCCTCCTTGCTTAGTATTGATCAGTCGGGCATTGCCAAGGGTCTCAGAATTACACTACACAAAAACTACAGTAACGTCGTCTTCATTTACAGTCTATGGCCATGACACAGCAGTGAGCTTTGATATAGAAGAAGAGCATTAATTGTAATGAGCTGAAACATGTTAGGGGGAAAAAAATTAAATAAATTGCATGGGTTTGAAATATCAGTGTTAGCGCATTTTCGTCGTCATCGATTACTAATTGCGACAGCTCCAGAGGGAAGCAAGAACCGCCGGTGATCTGTTCTTTAAGGGGAACGATCTGTGTTTTACAGGAGAAGTCCTGTTGATTCGACCTGGTGTATTTCCCTTTTTTTTCTTTCTTTTTTTTACCACAGTTCTAGGGGTCTTGCTAACTTTGCTGTCCTGTGGTTTAAAGGTTTTTCCTTTTCAAAACTAAAACTCTGTTTGTTCAACATTTCACCAACGTTTGAGGTCCTCTACCATCAGTAGAATTTAAGTATTATAAGCCAGAGTTCCAGTATTTTTGCTGTTTTGACATGCCAAAATGGTGACATGGACTCATTCGTAGCACCACAAAAGCTGGCATAGCTGTATACTATGAAGCCTGTTAGCCCTGTCCACAAAAACTCCAAAGTTTGTCGTCAGTTATTTGCAAAAAGATCCAAGCAGTGAGCCTATATGACAGCACGGCTTAATGTGGTACAAAATCATATATATCTTATGTGAATGATGATGCATGTACAGAAAGCTGCTTTTCCCATGGAGCAGAAATCATTCATTGGCATCCATAATCCCCTAATCGGGAAGAGTTTCAGATGTAGCTGATGCAGATGTCATCTGAAATAAAAATGCATTTCTGAAGTATACAAATGCAGGATTAGGATCGAGCCTTCTGCAACCCACAAGGCTCCTGAGCAGGTGTAGCCACTGGATAGATAGATAGATGGATGGATTTTAAACAGTTCACTAGTTAAGTTTAACTCTGACAGCTGTTGGGTTCCAGTGCAGATCTCTGTCAGAGAGAACATCCTCCCGTAAAAGGATTTTCAGCAAACAAAGTAATGCGATTTATTTTTTACACAGGTTTAGAAACGCTGATGTCCGGGCTCAGCTTCCGTCGTGGGTCCGGCCTCACGTGCGTCTTCATGACGGCTTTGGGAATGTGGTCCGTGATGTGTCTCAGTTCTTCAGGGTTGCACAGAAAATGGTAGGTTGCAGCATTCACCATTTTGTTGAACAGCTTCATCGTTGTCCACATGAAACGCTCTGCAGCTCAGTCAACGTCTTTTGGTGCTAAATTTTGGTACCAAAGAAATATACATTTTATTTAAACGTAATCAACGGCAGCATCAGACCTCAGATTTGAAAGTTCTTCTGTTGAAATATGCTAATCAGCTCATTTCTCACATTTAGCTGAAATGGTGCATCTCGCAGGTTGTTTTCTTTCCCACGAAGCTCCACCACATCCTTCCTTTTTTGCTCATGTAAATTTGCATTTTTAGTAGTGCGCAGAGTTTCTGTAGTGGATTACATTCTTGCCCGTCTTTTCTGCTGTTATTTGTGTGGTCCTCTCCTCATTGAATCCACTTTACTTTGTTCCCTTTGTACTGACAGTTTGTGGTTATGTGCATATTTGTCAGAGACCTGTGGTAGAGAAGAAAGCTGCAGCAGAGACTTGTGCGACAGAGTGTTTACCAGAGACTTCGCCATCCGGTGCTACGTCCTGCTCCTCTTACCGAGGCTCGCTCGCCCAGAAGGCCAAGGTGCTGGACGCCCACCTTCCCAGCCTGAAGAGGAAGAGACTCAGTGAGTATGAAGGATAGAGGAAGTGTTGAAATGCTTCCTTGAATCCTACAACATATGACAGAGAAAGGGAACTTTTAATACACTTTGTATACAAGTTTGCAAAATGCCTTCCAGATATAGAAACAGAAAAATCCATCATCCTCAAAATCATCCATCCATCCATCCATTTATCCATTCTCTTCGGCTTATCCCGGGTCGGGTCGCGGGGGCAGTAGGCGGAGCAGGTCGTCCCAGACCTCCCTCCCCCCGGCGACGCTTTCCAGCTCTGCCTGGGGAATCCCGAGGCGATCCCAGGCCAGCCGAGAGATATGATCTCTCCAGCGGGTCCTGGGTCTGCCCCGGGGTCTCCTCCCAGGTGGACGAGTTCGGAAAGCCTCCAGAGGAAGCCTCCCCGGAGGCATCCGAACCAGATGTCCATACCACCTCAACTGGCTCCTTTCGACGCGAGGGAGCAGTGGCTCTACTCCGAGCTACCTCCGGATGTCTGAGCTCCTCACCCTGTCTCTAAGGCTGAGCCCCTGCGGAGGAAACTCATTTCGGCCGCTTGTATCCGTGATCTCGTTCTTTCGGTCACGACCCAAAGCTCGTGACCATAGGTGAGGGTTGGGACGTAGATGGATCTGGTAAATTGAGAGCTTCGCCTTGCGGCTCAGCTCTCTCTTCACCACGACGGTCCGGTACAGCGCCCGCATTACTGCTGACGCCGCACCACCGAACCGCCTTCCCTCAAAATCAGTCATGCAGTTTTAAAGTAGAGCAAATCCAGTGCAGTCACGAAGTTGAAAAATGTGGTAAAATGAATCAGCAAAAGGTTTTTAAAGGAGAACACAGAGGTTGCTTATGTGATTCCTAAAAGAAGACTGTTGCAGAAGTGTGAAAGGCTGACAAAAGCCATGCATCGAGCAGAGCTTATCATTCACTTTCATCCATGTTAGTCTGTTTTTCTGCTCGATAAGCATTGCAAAACAAAGATTTGCAGGTGTTAAACCACGAGGCGTCACTTTTCTGCTGCATCTTTCTGCTGTGCTTAGACTCACATCAATAGTGGCATATGTACCTATAAAATGTTATTGGTTTCCATTCCTACTCTGTCTATATTAGTTATATGTAAGTCTGGAGCCTCGCCATGAGGGCTGACGAAAGCACAGTCACGAAGTCTGTCTCTGAGTGATTTGTTTCCTGTTGCTTCTTTGTGATCAGATGAACACAGCGGAGCCAATGGAATGGCCAGAATTTGTCTCGAGTATGAGTGTGAGGGGTCGGAGAGTCAGAGGAGGCCGGCCAATCTGCTGGACGCTCTGGAGCGAGGTGACCACCGCAGTGGACCGGACGCCGAGTGTCTTGGTGGAGAGGAAAAGGTAGCTCGTCTTCTGTGAAACGCTTTGGTCTGCTCTACAAAAACAGCTCTGATGCACTGGTTTGTGTGGTGCAAAATATGACCTGCTGCCGTTTTCAATGTGATTCTTACTGTATGAAACTGTGCGTGCTGTATGTGACGACGACTTTCCCATTTCCTGTGCAAATTGCTCATTCGTAGTACGCAGTCGAATTACTTCCCAAGAGGACTTTATTTACTTATTCTGTTGTTGTTCTGAAGGCGCACCGCTTGTCCACACTGTCTCTTCAATACGACAAGAGGATGGACGATGAGTTACGAGGGGGAAAACGTAAAATCAAGCTGGTCCAAGAGCAGGTACTCACGATAAACTACAGACTGCTGCACTAAAATCTAAATGCGTCTTTTGACAGGTGAAAATTGTGGCCGATTTGCAACCTTTTCAAGGAGTCGGGACGATAATGTCCATCTCTGTGTCCCGCTGACTTCCATGTTATTTCAATAGCAGGTGGTTAGCGTTCTTGTGCTTTGTAGGTTGGACTTTTAGACATCTTTGTGTTTCTGTGGCTCAAATCTGACAAAAATGTCTGTTGGTGTCGAGTTTGAGAGATGGGAAAAATCTGAAGATGGTGTAATACGAATTCAGTGAAATATCCCTTTAATACATCAATCAAATACAATTTAATCACCTAAAATATTATTCAGTTTAGTTTATTTTTAGTTTAGTAATCGATCATTATTTACAATAGCTACATAACGGTTACTGTAAGTCTGTATGTGGATTTAGGCTCATTGTGACTCTTCAATCTTGCAAAAGCACAAGTCGAACAATTTATTTGACAATGGCTCGGTGTCGAGTGCTTCAGTAAGCCACTGAGCCAACATGCAAAACAGCAGAAGCCAAATACAGGGGACGTACCAACACAAACCTCCACAAGAATGTTTAGGCTTCCTCAGCACCTTTCGTGGATGGTGCCATGGATATCTTTAGATTGTTTGTTTCTGCTAGAAGATGTTCAGTGTTCCCCGAGCGTGAGCAGTGTGTGTTTTTCTCTGTCCTCGTCGAAGAAACCAAGCATCTCAGAGGAGGTGTCTGAGGAAAGTAAGGCCACCAGGGCTAAGAAGTTCCTGGCCGACATGAAGAAGTCACTGAGCCAGGTCAGCTTTGACCGCATCGTCCAGGCCCTGCAGACCTACAAGAAGACCGACAACCTGGACGTGCTGCTGACGGAGACGGCCGTCCTAACGGAAGACACCAACACTCACAGTCTGCTCCGCGGTAAATCCTCTATCCTGTATTTTTCCAGGCTACTATACACCAAGTGAATAAATGACAACACTATGCAACAGCTCTGCCATGAATACTGCTGTATGTGCACCACATTTGAAGCACTAAATCAAATCAAGTTTATTGTCATTTTGCTGTACATACCCAGTAGTACCAGCAAGATGAGAGGGCGTTTCTTCAGGATCCAATAACTTAAAGCAATTTAAATAAACAAGTGTTTGCATATCTGGATCAGCAGTTCAGCATTCTGACAGCTTGTGGAATGAAGCTGTTGATCAGTCTGGAGGATCTTCCTTTAATGCTCCAGACACGTTTGGCTGATGGCAGCAGCTCCATGAACTGTTCATGGAGAGGGTGTGAGGAGGCCCTGACAATGTTCAGTGTCCTGCTCCTGCAGCGGCTCTGGAAAAGTTCTTGGACAGAGGTGAGGGAAACTCTGATGACCCTCTCAGCTCCTCTAACTATCCTCTGCAGGGCTTTTCTGTCTGACAGACTGCAGCTGGAGTACCGTGTTGAGATGCAGTGTCAGAACGCTCTCCACCACATCTCTGTAAAAAGTCCTGAGGATGTTGGCAGGGAGAGAGGCTTATTTCAGCCTCCTCAGGAGCTGCAGTCTCTGCTGGGACCGTTTGATGATCGCCGCGGTGTTCTTACTAGTTGGTTCTGTTCTGTGGAAAAAATCTAACGTCATATGGAGGAGCAGAACTATTTAGAATCGCTGACGGCAGCCCTTCAAACGTTAAGGATTCTTTGTGGTTGACTTCTAACGCGGCCACCTTCTCATAGGCTTCTACCAGTTTGTCCGCCCGCATCACAAAAAGACGTTTGATGAGAAATGCCAGGAGCTGACTGGACAGGGCTGCGGGTATCGACCGGATCACTCGCTGAGCAAGGACGAGAAGAAGGCAGCGATGCCAAAAAGCGGTATGGAGCACTAATCCTCCTTTTTTAAAAGTTAATTAAAGGAATTGTGATTTTTAAAAATGTTTCAGCAACAATGACTATTTCAGTTACAATGGCATAAAACAGGAAAGAGCAGAAGATCTTACGTTGGAGCAAATGAAAAATGCTTACTTGTTCACATAACAACTGATGGTCAAAACTGGACGTGGTTGATTTTCTAACTGATGTCAATGTAAAGTGTTTGGGGCTTCAGGAGGTCCCTCTGTACCAGAACCAGGCCGTATCTGCTGTTAAAAGACGACCTGCCGTCATTTCTTGAATGTTGCCAAGCCTGCAGATTCCCTGAAGCATCCGTTTGGTACCACAATGACTAAAACGGATGCAGCATTGTTGTTCTGCACGAAATTGGCCATTACTGCAGTTGACATCAGGGCCACTGACGCATTGCTAACAGATTGTATTTTACAGATTAGATGGAAGGAAAACTGTCCGTTGTTACTGGACTGAAGGTTGTTCACCGTGGTGCTGCAGAACCGTCATTTTATGATGTGTGTAACTAGTTTTGTGGTAGTTTTTTAACATGACGAGACAGCAGAGACAGTTTTTTGTTGTTGTCTGTCACTTTGAAACAATAGCACACTATTCCTCTTCCACCTTCATAAAAAGCTGAATCTAATCTTAGCTGACACTTTTGTTGAACACTTACATAAATCGGAAACCTGTACAACAAATTTAAGGTGACAACAAGGTCATGTATCAAACTATTGACGGGATTTCTATCCAAAACTTTGGAATTATGAGTCAGCGTCTCGCTCGCATTCTTTGCACTTTAAATGTGTGTTTTTGAGTCATTCTTAATCAATGAATTTAGATCAGATGTGATTCTTCTTTGCATTGCTTTTCAGACGAATGTGGCAAAAGTTGCAGTGCTCTTTTTGTGTTCAGTGATTGACGGTCGTAAAGTGACTGTTGTTTTCATTTTCTTAAAGCTGCAGACAGACAGCCGGCCGTAGGTCTGAGCTCCTCGTCTGCCTGTAGCCAACTAAATACACAACAGCTCAACAAAGGAGGACATCACCTGACCCAGCAGGGATTAAGAGAACCTCAGGCTGGTAAGACATTCCATCCTTTTACCTGTGACGCCTCAACAATTCTTTAGCCTCTGCCAGATCTCTCCAGAAGACGTGAAAAAATATATCAAGCATGCAATCGTTAACTCGTCTGTGCTACTTGCATTAGGGCTCTGCCACGTCATACCGTGCACGGTAATACCGGTGTAATGTTAGGGGATGATATGACATTGAAATATAGTTTTGAGTGAAACGTGCATGTGCAGTGCCGTTGTTTCCATCCGGTCTAACGCACATGGAGCGAGAAGCATGGCAGCGTCAATTATGTCATCAGTTATATCATTATCGCAAATTTTCTGATTTATATCGTGATAGATATTTTTGGCCATATCACTCTGCCCTAACTTGCATAACATTTTCTACTCTGCTTGTCAGTGTTTCACATCTACTCATTCACAAACACACTTATACACTAATGGGGGCAAAGCCGATAGTGGATAGCTAATAGGAGAAGGTTTGGGTTCAGTGTCTTGCCCAAGGACACTTCGGCACGCGAAGGGGCCAGAGATTGAACCACCAACCTTGCTATTGTAGTGCCTGTAAAAAAATGTTCACCTGCTTGGAAGTTTTTCCTTTTTCTTGCGTTTTAATACTGACCTATGTTCAGTTTAATTTGTTGTTTTTGTTTGGTTTTTTTTAACCAGAAATTACAAAAGAAAGACTTTCGTGTCAATAATGGATCAGTCAGTTTAAGTAATTAAACTGCTTTGATAATTGTCGGTTGTTTCTAACGAGTTTGTTCTCACAGTAACAGAGAAAGTCATTTTAACTGGAAAATTGCTATAAATGAGAATCTTTGCAAACAAAACAAAATATTCGTTAGTGTCTGAGTTTAATAAAAATTTTGTGTCTGAACCGAAACTGTAAGAATGCGTTCAAAGTTTATTTCATCAGCAGCTTCAGCAAATTTAGTAGATTCCTCATAAAGTATCAATAAAAACCATTTTCCACAAAATAAAAGTATAAAAAATAGGTGACTTTATAACTTTTTAACCCTTTAAAGTGACTCACCTAATTCAACACAAGTCACTCAATTAGATAAACGGAGATCATGTGAGGGCAGTGATTGAAGGTCCGGTGAATCTGACTATAAGCTACACCATGAAGACGAAACAGCACTCTGAGCCCCTTTGTGAAACGGTCATTGAAGAGCATAACCCACAGGATGGATACAAGAACATTTCCAAGTCAGTGAATATTCTTTGTGGGAGTGTTGTTAAGGTAGCAGGTAAAATAAATGCAGCAAAGTATAGGAAAAATCCTGGAAAACCTGCAAGAGAACAGCGACTTGGGATCCAGCAAGACAGTGAACCGAAGCGTTCAGCCAAAGCCGCACAGAAATTGTTTAAGAACGACTACATCTGAGAATGTTCTGGAGCGGCCGAGGCTGTTAACTCACAATGCCTGTGCAACCTGACAGGGCCTGACCTGTTTTGCAGAAAGAAATGGGGTAAAATCAGAGTGTCCGGACGTGCAAGACTTATTAAGACATACGTACATGGGTGCATCTACTGAATACTGGCTTGAAGGGGATGAATGCATATACAGTCACTTATTTTATATTTTTATTTAATTGACATCTAGAAATCTGTGTTTCACTTTGACATGAAAGAATCTTTTTCTGTTTTGTAAACCAAATTAAAGTGAACATGCACTCAATGGGGAAATCTTCCAGATTTAGTTTGAATGAAAACATAGTTCAGTTGATACCGTACCAAGACAAGGTGTATTACAAGTTTAAATGTGAATCATCGCTAAACATGATGTAAACTGTTTCGTTCAGGTTCTGCTCCGAAGAATGAACTCCACGCTACCTTCCTGGCTGATATAAAAAAAGCCCTCGGAGCAGAAAAATCCGCCCAGCTCTTTCAGGCCATTCAGTGTTACAAAAAGACCGACAACTATGAAAACCTGGTGACCACGGTGGTGAGCTTATTCACAGAGAGAGATGAGAACTTCAACCTTCTGATCAGTAAGTCCTCTCGTACCGCCACATGCATTGAGAATCTCTGTGTAAATGTTGGAACAAGAAGTGATTTTTCTTT
Organism: Stegastes partitus; assembly: GCF_000690725.1. Lineage (NCBI taxonomy): Eukaryota > Metazoa > Chordata > Actinopteri > Pomacentridae > Stegastes > Stegastes partitus. The sequence continues at coordinate 86,346 of NW_007578693.1, forward strand.
CTTTCCCAAAGGGTTCGCCACGTTTATTCGGCCTTACCATAAGAAGCAGTACAAAGAGATGCTGGACGCGTTGATAGGTCAGCCAGTCTCCGCTGCAGACGTCCCCGCTGTAGATGAAGAGCAGCAACGGGAAGGTGAATGTCAACCCAGTGTGTTAGAAACATGTTTTTTTGCCTTGTATGAAGACCTCAGAGGTCACTGATATCAGTAGGAATCACAATAGAGAGCATTAACATCTGTAACAGACCTGTTGGTAGCCCAGCCAGCAGATGCACAGTTGAAACCCCAAGTTTATATCCACTGTATAAAAAGACACATAACCTTTTATTTCTCACTGACATTAAATCAAACTTTTCCTGTTCTAGGTCGGTTAGGATTACCAAAATGATTTCTATTTGCTAAACGCCAGAATAATGAGAGAGAGAATTTTTTTATTCCTTTCTTCAAAGTCAGAAGTTTACATCCATCTCCTTCGTATCTGGTCGCGTCGCCTTTAAACTGTACGACTTTGGTTAAAAGTTTTGGGTTTCCTTCCACAAGCTTCTCACTATAGCATTGTGAGCAACAATTCCAACGTTGTGAAACAGCCAATAAGGGTTATAATAAAGTTTATTCAGACAGGAGCACATAAAGAACAGCTCATGATTGTGAAGACAGCAAAGAATCCTGGTTAGTTCTAGTCGCTGCAGCATTTCAGGAGACGTAAGGTTCACAATGTTGTCAGCGGCGGAGGTGATCAGCATTGTCGGGGCAGTTGAGATTTTATCGTCAGCAAATTTCACGAAATAATCAAAACCGTCGGCGTTTTAGTGTCTCATTAGACACAAAGATGACTAATAGAACAAGAAAGTACATAACTTTGATAAAGTTTAGTTTGGGTTGACCAGTAAAGAAAACTTAGGTCTGCTCCAAAGAATGAAATACGCAGTCTTTTTAGATGTTCCAACAACAACAACAACAAAAAAAAAAACATGGGGTCATAGATCATATGGTCACAAATGTGATGAAGAAGATGCTTAAGTAGCACAGTTTTTTTTTCCCAGTCAGCGGCTGTTTTAGTGTGAAAATGGCCAGAGGTACTCTAAGCCCACTGATTTCTGCCGAAGAATTAGATTAAATAACATTTAACAAGTACATAGCATGTTTTTTTAAAGTTCCAATAATTTTCTAAACAATAGCTGCCTGCTGTAGTTTCAACAAAAGTTATTCAAACAGATGCAAATAATGCTTTCCAGTAGTGGATTAATTCACATTTGGGATAAATCACTGAAACAACAGGTTCTAGACTATTGACTGGTCAGACTGTTCTAGTCTGAAACCGCTGTTTTAGACCAGGCAGCGAAAGTGGTACTTTTACAACAACAACACAAAGTCATATTGCAGATTCTCAACACAGAACAACAACATGACGATTGTATTATTTCTGCCCCAAAACAGCCCATTTTATATTTAACATAACAAGACATCTGCCACCTATGAGACCTTATAACTGTTTCTGAATGTTTTTTTGCTTTTCTTTTTTAGCTTTGCCATCATCTCCTTTGAAGACACAAAGCAAGATTTCCAGTTTTTTCTCAAGCAGCCAAAGAAGATGAACTATGTCTGGACACTGACGACGGATTTGCTGTTGTTTGGAGGGACGAGAAATAGTGTCGATCTCAAAAGCAACACGATCCCGTTTTTCTATCAGAAAAAAACAGTCGACGTTGAACAAGGGCTGATCAGTAATTAAATCTGACTTCTGGAACAAGGGGCTCCAGAGAGGCACATGGTGAGAGCAGGAAATATTAGTATGGACATGTAAAATAATGTTTTTTAAATAATTAAATGTATAAATTTGCCACATGGCTCGTTGTTCTGTTCTGTTGCATCTCCATCAATTCTGTATAGGTTTAAGCACGTCCTGCAGATTTGTACACGAGGGCCTGTTCTTCAAACTGCTGTCTGTTACTTACTTATGTTTACGCATTTGTTTTATTCGCTCGGTTTGATCAACGTTAAACCGAAAGAAAAACATGTCTGAACAAAAAGTAAGTTCTTTCATGGAATTTGATGAAACCTTGAACATGTTCTCATGTACTCAAATCGTCCATGTGTAACCGGTGGATTTTCTACTGCGTTGTGTAATATCAGCCGAAGCATGGATCTTTTTGGAGGCGATCTCTGTTTATTTCAACTTAACAGACAACAAAAAAACAAAGACCACATCTGCTGTCAGTTCCCAAAACTTGTACTCCTCTCCCACCGAATACATGAACAAAAGGGCAGAGGTAAGGCGGGAAAACCCATTTATATGACAGCATGGGCGGCCAAAAGCGTAGGTGGGGTACTGGGACCCCCCAGTGAAGGTTCCACACAATAACTGAGGGGCAGAACAGATTTTGTGCAATTATAGCAATCAAAATAACAACAATAAAATAGCAATAAATTAAAATATATAAATGGTACATCGGGCATCACCAACATAACAATACATATATATTAAATTCACAACCGCTGCTGCACCACTGACCAGGTTACACATGCAAACCAAAATAAGTCCTGTTTTGGCGTCTGCCAATTGTGAAACCGGAAGTGGCTCTTGTCGTTGTCACTCAGTTATCGCGATAGTTCGCTTAGCACAGCTGAGCACATTACTTCCATCATGGCAGGCAGTAAGTTGGTGCTGGAAGGTAGAGTAAGTATAAAAAGCTTTATTTTAGGCCTCAGCGTTCTTGTAATCCCCCTGATCAGAACCTGGTTTGGACATCTCGACTGGGTGTTTGACTATCTGACGGAGACGCCCGGGAAAATAGCCGTTTGCGTCCACATTGCAGTTGTCAACGGCCTCTTGCTAATCATATACAGGGGACCTCTGTACAAGGTAAGCATTTCCGTTGGGTAGCTAACTTATAAATGTTATAGTGTAAAATATATACAACTGCATTTTAACGGTCGTCAGCTGTAAAGCGGTTCATCTACCTCGAGCCAGTGTCTGACGTAACTTGTCCATTTAAATGTTAATGTCGCCCTGCTAATGCTGGCTAACTCACCTAGCTTAGCTGTCACTAGCTACCAGTTTAGTTAATCTGATTAGCCAAAGAGCAACGGGACAGCTGGCTAAAGATGGAAACGTAAGCCAGGTAAAGCTGCAGTGGCTTAGTCGCCGCTTCAGACTTGAAATGTTGAATTTAGTTCGAGAGAATAGCACTGACAGGTCCTTTTGAATGTGTACCGAGGACTTAATGTGACCCAAAACATGAATTCATTCTCTGTTTATGTCGAATGTAATTAGCTTCTGTAACGTGACTTGGGGTAATGCTGACCAGAATAGCCAACACTAATTTGGAGTCACTAAACAAAACTGTGAATAGAATACTGGCTAGTAAAACTTTGCGGGGGGGGGGTTGCTGTTGGCTTGTGTGGCCCGGGTTAACCAGAGTATCCTGGCTCGTCCTAGGTCGCTGTGAGAGCCTGCTTTCTGGGAGTCACTTTTGGCTGTGGCTTAATTATAAGCTTCTCTGAAACCACTTGGACACACTTTGGGTGGTATGTACATTACTTGACACCAGTCATGATGTTGCTGTGTAGAAATTGATAGAACATTTTATTGTTAATTCAGTATGATTATTGAAATAAGTACATTTCACTGTATCACCATTAAATCCATTTTTTTTAATGCTGTGAACCTTTACAGAGATGCACAGTGAACCAGGCCGTGTGCCGTAGTTTGACAGCAGGATGTGTATGTTGTAACCTGTTGCAACTTTAACACATGCAGTCGTGATGCAATGACTCCCTCCCTGCAGGTACATGTGCTCCCTGTCGTTCTTCCATTACTCCGAATACCTGGTCACGGCCGTCATCAACCCTCGCAGTCTGTCGCTGGACTCGTTCCTGCTCAACCACAGCGTGGAGTACACCCTGGCTGCCGTCTCATCATGGGTGGAGTTCACCATTGAAAAGCTGACACTTCCAGGTTGGTCGCTGACTCCACGCCTGCTCTCCGTCCGCTTAAAGCTGCTACCAAAGGGTTTGCCCATCAGTGTTCCAGTGTAACTCGTGGTGAAGTACACATCAGACTGAATGTACAGAGTGTGAATGAGTTAATGGGTAAATGGTGAGTCTGTGTGAAATTCAAGTTCTAGTTGCCACCAAGTCCTCTATGAGAAAACCTGCTGCTCCCCATGTTTAACAAAAAATCTCAATTACAGGTGGTTTGTGCTGCTTCCACTTCATCACACCCATTCTCTTGGTTCTGTATCTGTGTTATTGTCTGTGCTGTTTTCACTAATTTGAAAGTTGGCTTTGCTTGGAAAAGGTGAGGTCTCTTTGTACCAATTTAAAAATCTCAGAATAGGTAGGAGATGACAATGGTGTGGTTGTGTGCTTATTTGCAAGCAAAGTTTTTCAGTTTTGATTGCACATAATCAGACCCAAACCTTTATTAGCTTTAGCTTTTAGCATATGCAGGAACCCCAAGTTAAAAAATGACCAAAACTAACTTTCCATTTAGATCTACAATCGCCTCCACAGACAGAGAAGATGACATATTGGCTTATGTTGACCATCCAATTGATTTACAAATGACTCAGCCTGGACATAAGATAAGCAACAGAAGATATGAAGTATTGATTATGTATCTGGCATTAGCTTACAACTTGTACTTCATGAGCTACTTGATCCAGTGGACATCCCTCCCTAATCATCTTTGGCTGAGTGCAGCGAGCTCATCAACTACTCATCAGCATTCAGTTTAAAAGCATCTCATACAATCCGCCCCCAAGTATGGTTGTATTGTAGAAAGTTTTTGATAAATATTTGTAATGAAATGAAATGAAATGAAAAATACTTTATTTATCCCAGAAGGGAAATTCAATCTTGTAAAAGCTCACTTTTTTTTTTTTTTTTAAATCAATATAACATATATTATATACAACAATAATAATCATTCAGTCAGTCGGATTTGTTTTTTAAGGTGATGGCTGTTGGCAGGAAGGAATTCCTGTATCTCTCCGTAATGATTTTAGCGATACTGGCATCAAAAGACAGACAGGAAACACTGAGAAGGAGAGGAACTTAAAGGTCAGGGTTAGTCATCAGGCTGCAAAGGCGCCAACTTTGTAGTAATTTATTGCTGCACCACGTGTAAATGCATGAACTCATGTCTCATTGTGGTATTTAACTAAACATTTAATAAACTCAGAGGAAAGATAGTAAACTTCAGCTCCTGTTAATGTGTCAAAACCTGGACTACATGTATTATTGATTAGTTTTGTTAATCCGACGTGTTACAGGGTCTTTCCTCACTGTTGCAAAGTTGTGTATTTATTTACATGTCAGTTTGTAATAGATGTTGTAGGGCAGAGTGGACGAGAAGGGTTTATGATAATGGAAGACAATGGATGTGTGGCTCAAGGTGTCTTTGGTCTCTGTTTTTGTTTTAATATTTGGACTGAAATGTGAGAAAGGCCTTTTCCAGTTCGCTTTACACAACTCAAAGTATGCCTGTTGTGCACAGCTATATGTTAATGTGACTGCATGCAGTTCAGAAGTGTTAAAATCGTTACAGAAACGTTACGTGGTCTGGAATAGTAAAATTGTTGTTGCAGCTTTAACAGTGAAGTGACCAGGACCCTTATTCAGATAATGAATCCAGCACATTTAGATGCTGTCAGGTAAAGGGGCTCAATAAAATATTTCTATTTTATAAATATTCTACGTGATGCACCTCACCTCTGGACACCCTTCTGCCTTCCCATTTTCCTGCAGACAGGGAGCCAGGTCCAGCATCTGTTCATAGGTTCGAATTAGCCTAGTTATAACGTGCATGCTATAAATTGTCCAGAATCATGTGTTTCTGTACTTTGCTTGACTTTCTGTGGCTTCAGTATCAGCCTGTCGTCTCTCTCTCTCTCAGAGCTAAAGCAGCTGAACTGGTTGAGCTTCTTGGGTCTCCTCATGGTGCTGTGTGGGGAGGGCCTGCGCAAGGCGGCCATGTTGACAGCCGGCTCCAACTTCAACCACATCGTCCAGAATGAGAAGGCCCAGAGCCACGTGCTGGTCACCAGTGGGGTCTACTCCTACTTCCGACACCCCTCCTATGTGGGCTGGTTCTACTGGAGCATAGGAACGCAGGTGAGCTACAACTGTGCTGCTTAAACCCATGCTCAGCTCATTCATGTCTGTCATTATGTTGTTACTCAGTAGTGATATTAGGGATTCCTGCCAAATACGACCAGACTGACAGTCGGTTCCTTTTTGGGGTTTTTTGTCAAATGACAGCTTGGAGTACATTTGTATGATCACAACAATTAACTTTATTTGTATAGAACAAAAAACAACATTTTGCTGTCTTCCTCTATGTGCTTGTGAAGAGAGATTTCCTGGGTGTTGTTTTGTTTGCTGATGAGACTCTTTGCTGCTGCAGGTCATGCTGTGCAACCCAGTGTGTATACTGGGGTACACGATAGCCAGTTGGCGGTTCTTCCGGGAGCGGATAGAGGAGGAGGAGCTTTCCCTCATCCATTTCTTTGCTGAGGACTATGTGGAGTACAAGAAGAAGGTTCCCACCGGGCTGCCCTTCATCTCAGGCATCCGTGTCAACTAGTGTCAGGGGCTGGACCTAACGGACTTAAAGCACTATAGCAGGTCAGACCTGATGGGTGTGTGTTGTCTGCCGTGACAGCTAGCCCCGAGATAAAACCCTGCAGCTGGCTTACAGCCTGTAGCTCACAGAGACTGACGGCGGGGACAGTGGCAAGCAGCTGGGCTGCTGTTTTCCCAGCAGCATCCAAAATCCAGTTAAAAACCAGACAACCTCCATTGTACTACATGTATTTCTACACTCGGTCCATCTGTTTCCCTTGTTTCTGTCTGCGTGCTTCGGCCGTGCTAAGTGTTTTCACCGATCACCCGTTTTACAGAATGATACTGCACTAGTCCTCTTGGTGTCACACTTGAGCAGAGTGCAACGACGGTTCTCTGAAGTTTTGGTGGAAAATGTTGGGAGATGTTTGAATTTCACAGGAAATCCGCCAAGGTTCAAAACAGTTATTAGTGTTTACATTTGCACTAGTGATAGTTACAGTTTGCTATCTCGAGTGTAGTTTAAATCCACTGTAAATCTTAAAGTGAGGGATGGACAATGTTGATATGTGATATCTGATAGGCCGATGTTTTCCGTCTTACTTTGGCCAATGCCAATATATGCACATATTTGTTTCTTTTAATTGGCGAGTATGTTCAGTCTTTCCTGTAGTCGATTTAACATGTTATTCGAGGGTACTTCAAAAAGTTCTTGACCTCACCTGTAATTCCCATTTTGGGTCATAACTGTATACTGTAAAGCCTTTTGTCCTCGTCCACAACAAGTCAGATGGTTGGAAGTAATCAAAAAAAAAAAAAGGAGAGGAAATCTTAGAGTCGGAGTTGCAGGACAAAGCTTCCGTCCACACAGCACCGGTGGCAGAAGCAGCCAAATGTGACTTTGAACTGTTGCCTCATGCACCTTACTCACCCGACTTCTAGAAGTCAGACGGCGTCACCGGTGCTGTGTGGACGGGCCAACCTCGAAGCTTCCCTCTTTTTTGCAAAGAAAACGACAAACATTTAGAGTTTTCTGTGGACAGTGATATAAGGTTCACGTTTGAATTATCCTCTTTGTTACTCTGATGGCAGGTTCACACATACAATACAAAGCTTTTCAAATGTACACATTTATTGGGCAAAACAATTTTTTTTAAAAACTGCAGCTGAAATGTAAAATACACCATATTTATTTTTATGTAGCATTTTCAAGTAAACTGTCGACCCTCAGCCCGACAGGTGACATGAGGTGAGTTGGCTCCAAGTACTTGGTACAGTTGGTTCTGGTAGCGTCCTGTTGTGTAACCCAGCTCCAAATCTGTGTGTGTCATCACCATGAGGCCAGTGGAGAGTATGAAATGTGGCACTACATGTGGCATCGTCACCACCTCACAGCTCCAACACTCCACCACAAGTTGTGCATTAGGGTTGATTTAAACAGTTTTAAAGCAATAGCTTGCGGTAATGCAAAGACTTTAAGTAGTATAATCCTGTAGGCAAGGACACTGGACGACCCAGTAAAGCAAGAGAAAAGAGAACAATTGGGGACATTTCTTAGTTGGGAATTTACCCTCAAAAATCCTTATAACAGATTTTTTTTTTTGTAAAAAAAAAAAGAGAGAGAAAGTATAAGTTTTGGATTTTGTTTTAAGAGTGTGCACTAAGGATAAAACACTTTGGAAAAAAAAAAAAAAAAAAAGAGAAAGTATAAGTTTTGGATTTTGTTTTAAGAGTGTGCACTAAGGATAAAACACTTTGGTCACTATCACAGCATCGATCCGAGTAATACTTTGTCACCTGGTTTTGAAAGAGTCCCGTTATAACACCATGAACATTCCTCGTTATGTTTCTGTCATTTAACTGAGACATGTTTGTACACTGGAGCGTTTGGCATGAGCTGTGTCACTGGAGAAAATTAAAGCTTTTTTTTTTTTCTTTTTACCCACTCAGTTTTTTTTCTCAGTGCAAACTCAGAACAGAAGAGAGGAGGAAATGGAGCGTTGTCAGTTTTGCAGGTTGAATCATGATGAACATGAAAGTATGGTTGTCAAGACACACATGCCAAAGTAAAAATGTATAAGAAGAGTACACACGAGGTGTATTTCCACTAATACGTACTGATGAATTTGTCATTTCTGGTTAAAAAAGAATGAAACTATACGTCCAGGAGTTAGATGGATTCTTTTTTTTTTAAGCAATTTGAGCTGAGATGAGTAATTGGAACAGCTTTCAGTGCTTCAGCTCATGTTGAAAGAAATTTGTCATTAAGACAACTTTGGGTTTTTTGTTATGTGTGTCCCAGAAAACGTCTCTAAGGCTGAAGCATGATCAGGAGGAGCTGCCGTCAATTCTGTGTCGAAGCTTCTTTGGTGTTTCTCCAGTTGTTTAATACATACTTTTGTGATAAGTCATTGCCCTGACCGGGACTGTATCCTGCCGTTTCCATCAGCATCACTACACGTTTTCCTGTCGACCTGTTATGTCGTTTTTGTTTAAGAAACCACCACACTGACAGAGTAGTTAATTGGTTGAGAGGCTGACTGTACGTCCCTCTTCGATGCTTCTGAGCAGCCTCACAGCGCTGCTCTCCACTCTCCAAACCCCTACTAGTGTGTGTGTCTCTTCAGTAACAGTCAGCTTTTTCTTTAGGTAAAATTTTAAACGACACCCTGTGTAGTTTTTGATGTTTATGTATGTTAACTGTGAAAACTTTACAGGGTTGTGTTTAAGTTTTATTGTTTTTTTTTTAAATTATTCAGATACCTTAGGAATGCACCATATTCTGGGCAGATTGTACCATTGGTCAACTCATGTGCAATGAGCATGTAAAACAAGTGCTCGTTTTCCAGTGTAGAGTACAACTAGATACCCATGTGTCTGTGGTAAACAGAGGAATGAACTAATGGTATTTCCATAGTAAGGAATGAAAAC
>NW_007578693.1:96353-102163 GCF_000690725.1 Stegastes partitus
GGGTCCAAAGGAGGATGAAAACAAAAACGTAATCCACTTTATTTACACTGTAAAATGTGTGTAATTTAAAATGCACGCAGAAAACCAGGCCAAAACTTAACACGGATGACATTTTGAAATGTTGCAGGAGTGTCAGTGACACGTGGTTTGGAGGGAGCTCACAACGAGACAATAACCAATAACCTTTGCACTTGACAGTCCGAAAACAAACAAAAAAAAATGTTTTTTTAAAATCCTATTACCTCCCACACAGCCTGCTGTTGGCATCAACGTCCTATCACACTTGAACTTGTCTAGATTGTTTTCTCCTGACTAGATCCTTGCTTGTGTTGTATCTGCTCTCAGATGTGCGTCGCTTTGGGTAAAAGCGTCTGCTGAGTCAAACTGTAGAATTGTCCAAGGATGGCTGGATGGTCACCAGTCGTCCCACAGTCCCTGGTTTGATTCATCCATTTCCTGTCACACCGGCACTGTTCTTTAATTCTTAGAGGAAATGATCCCCGTACCCAAAAAGAAAGGAGTACCACAATGGTAATCCCCAGAAACACAAGCTAAACTCAAAATTTATTTTCAACAGGGATAAGATGACGTGTTTCAGATTTTTTACAACAATGCATGTTAAAATGTCAATAACAATGTTTAATGCCATCGTGCTCAGGATTTGTTCATTCATGCACTCGGACTAGCAGAACATGTTCGTGTGACAATGTGGCTCACTGATGTGTTATCACTTCTAGACCACTGCCTCTGTGTTTTATCAGCTCATAAATCTGAATCTCAGTTTGAGTCTGTGTGAAGTTTGGATGATGAATGTGGTCTGGCTTCTTCTCACAGTCTGCTAAATGGGCCGTAGGTGTGAGAGTGAGCATGCATGCATGTCTCTTCATGTTTGTCCTGTGGTGACTCAGTGACCTTTACAGGGTTTAGGCCTTCGGTAGGTTCCAGGCTCAACGCAACCCTCTACAGGATAAAACAGAGTGTAGAAAATGGGCAACAACGGACCTCTGTGGATTTGAGACGCACTCACACAATACCTATTAATAGGAGACACTGAGTCTTTGTTTTGACAATCAGCTGCGGTGTGATCTGCAGGATCCATCTCTCGACTTCTGCGTCTCCGACTGTATGCTAAATGTTTAGCACGGCGGTGACTTGACATTGCCTCGTATAGTGCATGACTTACCTTGTTACCTGAACTCAACATGGTGTTCGGTCATCTTGGGTTTTTAACTGGTAACTTACATTTTAGGAAAACTCTCACTGCACGGTCTGTGCTCAGGTATAGAGGTGTGTCTTAAGTAATTTGATTATAATGGACTTATTCGTGATATTCTAATTATTTGAGATGCACTTTTAGACCTTGATACTTGCCACTAATCCCAGCACTCATGACTAGTTTAGAATACAGTAAGTGTGAGGGGATTTCTGCTGCGACTGCTCTGGACAGTGGACCCATGGTGCAAGATAAGTGTCCAAAGGTCACACATAGGTCTCTTCAAAGTAAACTGTTGTTCCTCGTCTTTGCAGGGCCACAGATTTTTTTGTGAAGGCCCTGGGCTTCTGTGTTAAGCCTAAAGGATAACCTTTGTTGGCAACGTGATGAGCAACGTGAGTAGCATTGAACACCATGTTGATGGGAGCAGATGCAGAATGGCAATGACAAGGATACTGTTCACTTGACATCCTCGGTGGAGCTTCTAATCAGTAAACACTTGTTGCTTTTTAATACAGTCCTTGGGTGTCTGGTTTTCTTTGCACAAGACAATTTCATCCACCTGCTTCCAACTGCTCAAAAGAATGGCCACCCCAAGAGATATCAACCAGTTGTTTTAGTTTTAAATATGACCAATGGTACAATCTACTAGATGCTGGAATAATATTGGAGTGCTTGTGATCTGACTTTAAGGTGACACACATGTAGCATATCTGTTAAGTGCACTGAAAGCTTGAGATACTGAAACAGCTGTATGCACGTGTGAGTGACAGGAGTTGAATTTTTTTGATAAGCTGCATATACTTTCACAGACTGTTTCTTTACAAAAGCAGGTTGTGTCAACACCACTTGTGTGAAATTAAACTGAGGGAGTTCAGTAAAAGTGTTGCGTCTTTTATTGTTGTCATTACGCAGAGGGGATTTTTTTGGACATGTTGCATTGGGCTTGATGAAGATATAATGGATTTACAGTAATTATTATAAAATGTAGTCAATGTCAAGGATGATTATGTCAGTTTTGCCAAAGTATTAAAAAAAAAAATAAATAAAAAAAATGCCCCATATTCAGTCTTAAGAACAGGAAGGAAGCTGATAAAAAAAAAAGCTGATAAAACCATTTTCCTACCCATTTTTGCAGGGGAGCATTAAGGGCTTGCGTAACGAGGTGAAGGAGCAACAAAGTGTCATTAATGTGTTCGTATGTTGAGCCTAAAGTCAAAGTTTTCAGTGGCTCTCTTTTTTTTTTTTTTAGGTTATTTTTTTGGCCTTTGTGCCTTTATTTGAAAGTGCAGTGAGAGAGAGACAGGATAGTGGGGGAGAAGAATGGGGGGAGGACATGTGGGAAAGGGCCATGAGTGGGATTCGAACCCATGACCTCCACATCGGGACTGTAGCCCTGCATATGGGACGCCAGCTCAACCAGGTGAGCTGTAGCGCCGCCCAAGGTGGCTCGCTTTTAACCATCACCATGGTAACTGATGCTGCACTGATGACAGTGGAAGAAAGTGACCATGGCTACACTGTGGACGTGAGCACTGTCAGTGAAAGATTGGCAACTACGAGTCATCTGCCAAGCGGTAAGAATACAAAAACTTTGTCAGAAGAAGCGAAGAGTGACATATCAAATTCAAGCAAAAAGAAGCCATTCTGGACATGTAGGAAGACTTTAACGAACAGTTTGGGGGAGCTAAACAAGCAAGCTCGCCCATAGCCAGGCAACCAAACCTTTTTTTTATTTATTTTTTTTAGAACTTATATTCTTCCCTTTATACTTTTGCTTATTCTAATCATTCTTTGACAAAATACAAAACGACATACCCAAAATTGATGAACCATTTAGAGAAATTTGTGAACTGGATTTGGAAATTGAAGAATTGGATGCTGTGCTGCAACAACGGCTGCCATCTAACGCAGAGATCTGCTGTTTAGGACTATTCTAGGATGCATTAGAAAAAACAGAATTACCACCCTCTGTGAAACAAGGTGTAATAGTCCTCATCCCTAAACATGGGAGCGACTGCTCAACAATCTACGTCCTATTACACGACTTAATACTGATTACAAATTGTTATCTGGAGCTGTTGCAGCTAGATTGAAACAAGGCATACATCAAATAATAGACGAAACACATTCCGGCTTTCTAAAAGGTAGGTCGATTCATAATAACATAGTGAGCAGTAAATGTGTTGTGTTTGATCTGTAACTGGACTGAGATCAAAGGTGAATCTGGTGCTTTATGGAGATGTTCAAAAGTATGGACAGCATAGGTTTTTAAAAAAAACTAATTGTTGAATTTTCAGATACTTTTACAGTTTAAATTTAGTATATCTAAAAGTGTATTTTTTCAACATCTTTCCAAGGATTACATCACAGGCTCCATCAGTGAAGATAGTGTTTGTGAGGAAACCACTCATCCAACAAGGCAGTTGTGTTCTTCGTCTCAGGGTAGACTCTTCTCTGCCTCTTCTGATTGTTGCACCAGTGCAGTGGATCCCCACACACCAAACTGTACCCCTTCGCTTGAGCCTCTTGCCTCATCTCTTCATTGTGGTGCATCATTCTTTCAAACCCCTGCTTTGACCTACCAAAACACCTCACCCAGCCAAATCAACCCTTCAGCAAGCAGTTCCTCTGATCAGCTGCAAGAGTACCCTCTGGAAAGATGCCTTTCCACCAGTCAGCCTTCTGCCTCATCTTTTGAAGGAACGTCTTCACTTGATCCAGCAGAGCCATCTCTGGTTCTGACTTGCCAAAATAAGTCAAGATCATACTACCAAAGCAGCACGCCTGGAAGTCATTCAGCTTCCACCTCAACACATCAGCAGTCTGCTAACTATGACAGCTATCTTTCAGTGATGGCTGCAGTGTCTGATGTGTCCTCTGATGATGAAGAATTGAACCAGGCTATTCTAGCAAGCCTTCACACTGAAAGGTTGGTTTAAAATGTAGCTGTTCTCTAGTTGTTAATTCCAAATGTTGTTAATTATACAAAATAACGAGTTCCAAAAATGGCACTAAGCAACTGGGCTTTATGATGGCAGTGAAGGGTTACCATTCTTGTTTATTCTTGTTTTGTTTTGATTCATATTTGTATGTTTTGACAGTACCATAATGTATTTTTACAATATGCAAAGTCTTCCAAAACCCAGTTATAGTTGAGGATGGTAACATCCAGTCCTATTGAAGAGCTTCCTTGAGGGTTTTTTTTTGTTTCTTTTAAATATCTTTCAAGATTGTTACTCTCAAGGAAAATATTTGAATGACAGATGCTTCTGAGCTTGTGTAAAAACAGTTTGCAGAACCTCACTAAATTATATTTACTAGGTATTATCGACATGACTTAGCACACATTTAGTAGAGTACAAACATAGTTTTTGCAGGAAAAAAAAATCATGCTTAAATTCAAAACAGTCAGTGGTCATGAACAAGCTCTAAGCCTACTGTCCATTTCTACTGATCTTTTTCTTGTTTGTTTCAGATGTACCACTGGATGTTCAGTGCCAGCCACAGATATTTTGGAAGAACTTGCAAAGAAAATAAACCATCTTTTATACAGTCTATGATCAGAGCGGACTTGTGTGGACTTCAGACAGCCAAGTATCCCAGAATGCATTTCGCGCCACCTAGCGGTAAAAGCCGGAGAGAAAACTTTCAACTGTAATACGGGCTTTTTTGTAAATACTGTTGTTATTGTGACACAAACTGTAGTTTTATGATTATTTGAGGCGAGAACGTAGTGGTATAAACGCCTAATATGTGGTCATTTTATCACGATAAAGCCTGTTTAAAATTGTGCTCCGACGATTTCGGAGATGTGTGCGTCCCAGTATGACAGCTGTGTCAGCGCTCCCAGTAGCCGCCGAGAGCCGCCTGATGTCGGCAAGATTTTCTGAAGTCTGCCGCTGGCTCTGACGGTTCCGTAGCGGTTAAACAAGGATATACGTAGTTTTGCGTTTATCTGACGGTGACCGTCAAACCGGGACGCTCACATCTCCAAAATCGTTGCCGGTGTGACAGCTGTGACGACGGGCAGCGGTCGCAGCAGCCGCCGAGAGCCGCCTGATGTCGGCCAGACTTCCTGAAGTCTGCCGCTGACGGCTCCGTGGCGGTGAAACAGGGATATACGTAGTTTAGCGGTCACACTTTGTCCTCACAGTGGAGTTTGTTTATTGCTCACAATCGATTTAAAGTTAAAGTTAATGTTGGAACTTTATATTTTTATTTAGTGTTGTACTCGATCGCTGCCTCAGTACGTCTGAATTATTCTCCTGCTTTCATTACCTGTAGTACAGCCTTGTTCTGTTCCTATGACTGTTACTGTGCATTAAAAATAACATTTAAGCAATGTTTTAATGGAGGGCCAGCTGGATGAACGTCCTCCTGAAAGATGAATATTCTGATATGAATTGCTGAGGCCACAGTTACATTTTCCTCCAACATCTGACCTGTTGATCACTGCTGTCAACAAATTAACGGCTTCAATAAAGATTGCATAACGACCTTAGAAACCTCAACATGTATACATATTATTGATATATATATTAAAACGTAATTCAGCAGAGCTGTGTTCTAGTATTTCATTTAATTTCGTTGTTTT
>NW_007578693.1:104528-105357 GCF_000690725.1 Stegastes partitus
TTGAATGTCCAGGTGGAAATGGCTTTTAAAGCCTGAATGTAATTAAAATAAAACAATACAATGAAATAAATAAAAACAATAAACAATAATGTCTTGATGGGGCTGTAGAATCAGTGGCAATGTTTGCACCCAGGCTCAGAACAATGACTTCTTCTGGGATTTTTCTAGAAGAGCTCTAAGGCTCTGTTAAAGGAAGTTCAGTGGCTCTGACCACGGTATTATGAATTAACAAGAAAGAAGGGGAAAAAAGGCTCATAGGTAGACACTACCAGAAATGTGATGTAATGCTGCCCTCTACTGAACGAGTGAGGCAAAACGTTAGAGTTGCTTATTTGTATGTAATACATGACAGAGAGCTCATGGTGCCTTCACGTTCAGACTTCACTGCTGAAGCCGTTGCTTGATGTTTCCTTGGACAAGAATCGTCCGGAAGTGTTTCTTCTGTTTTGTCATATGTTAGATGTCATATATTAGTTCATAGAATTACACCGTTGTGTCGATAGCTTGGTAACGTAGCTTTATTTTCTCTATCGTTTTTCTGTATAGTTTTACAAGACTGAAAATGAAAGTAAACCAATGGAAGAAAAGTGAATAAACTGCTACGGTCTCAAGAAAAGCATGCCTTGTGACTTCCTATGTAAGCTAACTGTCTAGCTTGGACAAAACAGAAGCATCTAAGTGAGGGCAGTATAAGTGGAACACATTCAGGGTCCCAGCCTGTGTTCACTGGATCCACCAACATCACGCTTCCCATTGTTATGGATGTGAAACTCTCCGCGTCCTGCTCGTGTCGAGCAGCGAGTGTGTGTCTGCAGAGGCGGAGGCAGCA
>NW_007578693.1:105367-108570 GCF_000690725.1 Stegastes partitus
TAGAAACCTCAACATGTATACATATTATTGATATATATATTAAAACGTAATTCAGCAGAGCTGTGTTCTAGTATTTCATTTAATTTCGTTGTTTTTCACGGCAAAGATAATCAAAGTAGATGAGCCGAGGTGATGAAGTCATCGAGTACACTGCTGTCTCCAGGACTCACCAGACCGTACTTGAGTATTGAGAAACGGTCATTATGTGTCACTTTGGAATAGTAATAGGTGCACTGTTTTTTGTTTGCAGTCTAATGTCTTTGTTCCTTTTTTATTAGAAGAAGAAGGACCACAGAAGCTGGCTATGATTCTTGCCTTTGCCACAGGAGCCAATGCTGTTCCACCGATCGGGTTCTCTCCACAACCTTCAATAGAATTTCTTCACCAAGAGAAGGACTCAGGAAGCACTGCAAAACTGCCCATTGCAAATACCTGCATCAATTGCTTGTAACTTCTCCTGCTCACCTCATACAGAGACTTCAAGGAAAACATGGACTTTGCATTAGGCAATACCCATGGTTTTGACACACTGTAATATGGGAACAGGTTTGTATTGCAATATTCTGTTTTACGATCAAGTTCATGCACAATTTATCACAAAGCAATTCAATTTCTTTCTTTTGTTGTTGTTGTTGTTTTTTTGTTTGTTTCCACTGTGTTTTAATTTAAAAAATATAAACCTGTTGCGTATTTGTAGAAACTGAAGTTATGAGATCTTAAGTACAGTTCACATTTTCAGCTATTTTCAGCAAGTAATATTAAAATACAGTATTTTTCGTGGCAGTTTATTGAGTTCTCCAGATCCAGAAGCTTTAATAAAATGTATTAAAGAAACATCTTGAAAAGAAAACATGGAGATTTGAACTTAGAATCACATCTAGAGACAAAGTTTATAAGCAGACCAAAAACACTTTGGAGGATTTGGTGTAATTCTGTTACAAAGCTTGGCACAGTGTTATTTGACTGGAGGTAGATAATATTACTATTCTATTTGTCCCATCATGTAAAACTGTTAAACGCTTCTCAATATCAATCAACATGGATATAACTACGAATTCCTCCCTTCAAGAAAATGCACAAGAATATATACAATGATTTCCATCATCTTCAAATGGATCAGAAGTGTGCTGAAGAGAATATGTTGTGGCATCACTGATAGTAATATTAATAGATGCAATAACAATATTATTGTTTGTCTGTAACTTGTCTGTAAAGTGTTGCATTATCGTCGTTCCCAAAGCCACCGTCTAAGTCAAAAAGGCCATTTATACTTGGGTTATGTGTTCCTGCATTGCTGATTACACCCTGCTGCCACAGTTGAAGAGGAGTTTGGCCTCCTTGTGTTGACAGACCATGGTTATTCCACTGATTCTGAAATTCAGTGGCAGCCCTTTGAATCTGTGGCAAATAGATGTAATGAAACAAAATAAATGTAGTTCACCAAGAGAATCTAGTACACCTTCCTCCTCCATAAAACTGAACAGATTAGCAAAATGAAATGACACAACTCGATTCAATTCTGCCCACAATCTCTCAATTCTCTGATTATGCACTGACCTGCCAGTAATAACACTACGTCTATTTAACCCTCTCCTGTGAAGCATGAAACGGGCAACACCAGTGTTTTCCAGTCCATGATCACATCTCACTCTAGATGGTTATTTCAAAGTTCTGAGTGCCAGCAATGAATAGTGACAAAACACTTGAGGCTCTGTTGTTGTCCAGACAGTTTACAACTAACTCACACATTGTGTGTAGTCATTGTTAGAACTGCTACCTGGAATTAACCTGGATCCCTCGCTCTGCTGGCAGTTTTGGATCCCTACCAGCAACAATGTGTGGTTCATTTCCAGGACGATGAACAAAACATGTGTCCAGTTTTTATAATTTGCTTTTCCTTGTTCTCTCTGTTCCCTTTCTTGTCGCTTTGCCGCTCCACTTTTATGCTTACATGAGGTGCCACTCATGTTAACTTAGTCCGTAAAAATGCTCGACCTCGTTCACAATCTGTTGACAAGTGACTGATGATGACCATGGTGGACGGCTGGTGACGAGTTTTACCCAGAATACACTTGGAGACACTATCGGCGATCAGCTTGTAAATTTGTGCATAATAAAGTTTAATGTGAGCTAAAATAAAGCAATTCATGCAGGACAACATTTTATTCAATATTTTACACCTACTGCATCACTAAAATCAGTCGGTCTTGTAAATTTTTTAGCAACCATGACTCTGTCCTGACTGGGGCAACCAATATAAAACCCCTGTGTAAAAACGTTTGTCGCTCGAAAACGTTCATCATATCTTCTTAGGGGATACTTTAATGTTCAGGTTCTCTATTCAGACGTGCAGGGTGTGGCTTTCTATTTCCTGACAGCTTCGGCGACAAAGGTCAGTTGAACTATCTGAAGAAGGCGGGGGTTGGCTGCTAAAACTTTCAGGAAATAAACAACCACACTCTCTACGTCGGAATAGTGAACCTGAACATTAGTCCAAAACATTTGTAATTTGGGAGACAGTGCTCATGTCTGGGCCTGCAGAGGCGCTCGAGAGCACGTCTGTCCATTCGGGAATCTGATAGGTTCAAACTGCCAAAAGGGCATGCCTGCATCCAATCTGTGAGCTGCTGTAGCCACGTCATAACCACACCTTGTTGTATTTTTATTATTTTATGAGCACCTGCCACACCCACGGCTGAGCGCATCAGACTACACGTTTCTTCGGACACTGAACATCTCCGTTAACAACAAGTTGACGTTAGATTTGCGTTAGATTCCATGTGTGTAGAAAGCCAGCTAGTTGTTCGCATAGCGCGATGGATCAGTCGTCAGCTTTCCCTCTGTTGATGCTGTTTTGGGCTGCACTTGTATCTGGACACAGACATGGTGAGTTAACCATCTATCTATAACTAACTATCTACACACATCATCTATAACCGCTTATCGACACACCTCACTGGGGTCACTAGTGTGAACCAGCAAAGCACCTTGCTGGTAAAGTTGAAGACCTTCACCTGCGTTCACAGCACACACACACACACACACACACACACACCATTGAATAATCAATAATCGTATAATATTCTACCTAACGGGTTAACTTTAGTGGCGGCATAAACAAATGACACTTGACTGCAGATTTTACTTTTACAACCTGTTTGTTGAATGTCCAGGTGGAAATGGCTTTTAAAGCCTGAATGTAA
>NW_007578693.1:110245-113759 GCF_000690725.1 Stegastes partitus
CATCTTTTATACAGTCCATTTAGAAATGGCGGCCTGTCACTCCTAAATGAATGTAGAGGAAACAGTGACACTCGACAGCTACAAGCAGCGTCTGACTCTTCTGTGATGCATACATACAGTACAACCTGAGATTGATCTGTATTAAATGAGCCACACAAAATGGCAAAACCTACACACTGAATGTAATTTCATCTCAACGTAATTCAAGAATGCAACCTGTTTTAATGCACAGCATTAAAAATAAAGGGTCACTAAAAAATGTCACTCACCAGTGTTGTTCATTACATGAATAGAAAGGACACACGTCGATCTTTCATCGACATGAAGCCGTCGTTAAAGAATCTACGGTATAACTGTGACGAGTAAATAACATCGTTGTAAACTGGGGTTTCAGAGTAACTGATTAAAAGGATAATAAATGAATAGAATGTGATTTATCTTCCAGGGCCAGATGACACAATAGTGGCTGTTACAGAAGGAAGTGACGCCATCTTGGGATGTTCGCTGGACCCTCCCAAGAGTCTCGACCAAGACCTGTTTGACTGGATCAAGGATGAGAAGACGGACGTTAAGAAGGAAGTGTTCATGTATAGTAACGGCAGTCATGACAACAACGGCCTGTCTGGTCAAGACAAACAGTTTCAAGGACGAGTCTCGCATTTTCCAGACCAACTGATAAATGGCAACGCCTCCATAATCATCCGAAACACAACGATCGAAGATGCTGGAGACTACACCTGTCTTTTTCTACTTCCTCAGGGACAGGAACAAAAATGCAACATTAAGCTTGTTGTTGGTGAGTATTTAAAACAGTTCTCTCAATACTGTAAATTCTCATATAAAAGCTGGTGTTGAGATGATGGCAGTCTGAAATAACAGCTGTGAGGGAGCACTACGCCTGATTCCCTGAGCCTCTCAGGTAACTACAGGTCACTATTAGAGAATTTACGGCATTTTTTGTTGTTGTTGTCTGTGATTTGTAGGGATTTTTTGTATTCCATCTGTTTATTCTTATCCACTGACAATCAGTATCACCTTTAAAAGAAAAGCTTCAGTAAATATCTGAAATTTAATTCTGACTATTGGGAATCACATGCAGTCGTCACATTGTCAGTGACCACTTGTTTTATTTTATACATAAATCTCTGTCTGAACATGCACAGTTGCTGTAAATCCATTAGATTAGATGTGGACATCAAATCTGGTTTGAAAGCAGAACCGAACCTAAGAACACTTTAAGGATACGAGCCTGTTGATACTGTGTATTTTTCCTAAACCAGCCAACAGCAGCCACTAACAAGTCCTGCCTTTGTATTTAAAACCAGATAAATGTTTTTTCTCTGTGCCAAAGAGCTTCGTTGTTGAAAGTCTGATTAGATTTTTGGAGAACCTTTCTGCATGAACTTGTATAGTACTGAGGCACAACTTCAGCATTCCTCACAGTAAGCTACAAGCGCTGTGAGCTTTTGTCATAGAGGTCACAGCCGTTTGTTGAGTTACTCGTGCTTCATTACTCAAGTACAAGGCCACTAAGTGCTGTGCAGAAGTTAATTAACAATTTGCTTTGCAGAGCCGACGTTTAGGGACCGATCAGGAGAAATCTCAGGTGAGTCTTAATTGAGTTTCTGTAGCTATAAGGTTCCAGGCTACACGGAGGAAATATTTGAAACCTTTTTATCCTATTTAAAAATAAAAACCTGTTAAGAATCATCACTACAGACGTAAGGCAGGACCTGTGACAGTAAATAATAATGCATGTTGTGATATTACAAAATTCAATAACTTGGAAATAAAATTTCATGCTAAAATGTGTTTGTCCAGTAAATATTTTTTTAGATCTGCAGCTCTTTATGTAAAACAACAACTGGATAAATTTGCAATGAGTCCTGATTTTGAAAGATGCCACTGATGATTGGTGATTCTAAATTGTCTGTAGGTGTGAATGTGAGTGTGGTTGTCTGTCTCGAAGTGTAGCCCTGTGATAGACTGGTGACCTGTCCAGGTGTCCCCTGCCTTCACTCTGAGTCAGCTGTGATAGACTCCATGACCCCAGTGAGGATTAAGCGGTGTATAGATAATGGATGGATGGATGACGCCCAGTTGTAGCAGACACCTCAGAGGGTCGTTGAGTGTAATATGTTAAACTTCCATCTTAGGAAACAAGGTTGGAGACCTAACTTTTATCTGTCAAGTGACTGCTGATGGTGTCTGATAAATGAAAAGTTGTTAATCCATCATTCCATTAGTTTTATAGTAAAGGTTTAGAGCAGTAAAAAGTGTGCAGACAAGTTCATGTGGACTGTTGCAGAGGATCTGTTTGTGCCTTTTTATAATGACAACAGACAGAAGTTCTTTTTAACCAGACGTGTTGTCCTGTGCTCTTCTTCATGTGTTCACAGGCGTCGCTCACAAGCCTTACGTTTCAGTATGTAATGTCTCAGAGTCCGGGGTTCAGCTGAAGTGTGAGGTCGAAGGTGCTTTTCCACAGCCGGAGGTGCAGTGGCTGGACAGTGATGGAACCGTCCTTTCTGCTGAGGATCCTGAGGTCGTAGAAAGAGGAGGTCGCTTCGACATCACCCTCCAAACTACTGTGATCGCCACCGACGGCAACTGCTTCCGCTGCGTGGTGAAGCAGCAGCACTTCCACCATGAGATTGGCTATAATATCACCGTGCCTGGTGAGATCCGCTGTGGTGGATGTGGACATGTTTTTATATGTTGGTGTGACTGTAGGAGCATGGACTCCCTGGTTTTCTTTGAGTCGGTTTAATCAGTCTGCTGTTATTGATCTATGTATGTTTACATTCTTACGCCAGCTTTTTGTGATGTCTTTCAGAGAAACTGTTTGAGAAAACACCCAGAGAAGTGGACCCTGGATCTTGCTCAGGCAGAATGGTTTTGGTTGCTTTCATTGGAGTTTTTCTTGGAGGTCTACTTCTTGCTGCAGGTCTAGCTTTACTTGTGGCTACAAACCGCATGACAGTACGCCTGAATGCAGGTAAGTCCAAATATTTGTCTGAACATATTCAGTGTGTTCAGACACTAATATGACAGATATTCTTTAGCTGTTTCATGTCCAGAGTCATGTTCACTTTGAGGGATGAGGAGGCTGATGCACTTATGTTCAGTATGAAGCTGGACCCAGAACGTGTTCAGTTTAGTGTAAAAACACAAAGTCAGTGCAGGTTGTCATGCTAAGGCTAGGCTCAACAAATCCTTACTCCAGCTTTCTTCTTGATGTGCAGACATTAGGTTGATATTAATCTTCTCCTGCAACTCTTGGGAGGAAATCAAACCTGCACGTTCCTTAAACACTCAGATGATGACTGTGTTACTGCAAAAGTGAAGGCTAGTCATCGTTAGTAGATGGCTGTCAGCACGTCACAAGTTTGGAGAAGTTAATTGATGTAATTACTGTTAACGGGGTCAGCAGTAAAACGGATTTTAGCCATCTACAAAAAAACACTCAGTTTAAGTGTATATTACCTTATATTGTGTGTTTGTCCAGGCCTAA
>NW_007578693.1:114079-115888 GCF_000690725.1 Stegastes partitus
AGGTTCAGGATGCTTATTTGATCGACTCCACAGAAACACTGAACTAAAACAAATCCACCAAGTCACTTGAAACAACAAACAAACTTTTCAATCAATATCTGTTTCTAACAGTTTGAAAGCAGACATTTAAAAGATTTAAAGGATGATGCAAAATTAAAATCATTCTGGAAGCACCACTGATTATTTCTGTGTATTTGAAAAGTTGCCCTTCTAAAAGATAACCTTTTGTTTTGTCTTCTGCAGGTAGGCGTTAGTCAACAAACAATGGTTCAGCCCTACCACTTCAACACTCTGGGGATGCTAATTATTCTGCTTATTGTTATATATTAGTGTATTCTCCAAATACACTTGAGGCCTGTGCATTAACATGGGACCAATAGAGACTTCAGTAGCAATATGAAAACCACTCCAAATTTCACTTGAGTGCAAGAAGCCATAAAAGCACAAAGTGTCACTGCAGCAAATTCCTTCCTGCTGGACTCAAACGATCAAATGCTGATAGCAGAGACTTCAGCTCTCCATCACCCTCCCACGGTGCACGACTCCACGACTGTTTTAGCATCTCAACATCTTTCTGTTACAAATAATGCTTCAGTGCCTAACACCCTCATCCCCCCACCACCTCCACTGACTCTGTCACAGCGACCACGGAGGCCTCAACAGTGTCAGCTTCACCTCGGTCTCCCTCCAGGTTTTAATTGTCTTTATTTTAATGTGTATCAGGATGAGGTCATGCTCCATCCTTATTTATAACAGTGACCTCATTATTTATTACCTGTGTACCAAACCTAATGAAAAAAAGTGGTCTAAATCAAATCTTATTTTTCTCTTTGGTGATTGTTGAAAATGGTTAGTAATTGTCAAAAGGCCAGAATGTGGAAGTTTATTTTGTGAGACATTTTTCCGGAGGAGATGTTTGGACCAACATACACTCACTCAGTTACTTATCTAGTGCAAACCAAAGCAGCATCTCTGCCATAAAAAACGACTTATGAAGCTTTTACATTTTTAGGTTTTTTTTTAAAAAAAAAAAAAGAGAAAAAAAAGTTTTTTTTCAGGTCAGTGAGTGCTTGTGTACTAAACTAAATTCACGTGTTTCTGATGTTTAGTCCAACCCATAATATACATGAGAGGTGCAAAACAACTATAGTAAGATACGAAAACTCGCACTTTTGTGTGTTTTCCTACTGATATTTTTTAATGACCTGTTGTAGAAGCACATTAAACACATAAAACCTTAAAACATCAGCAGGGAATCTCACTTGTAAAACTCAGACGCAGCTGGTGAAATGAGATAATAATAAGTGTTGCTTTGATTTTAAAGACTGTTATTAAGATAGAGACAAGCTACTGACCTAAACGCTTTTTTGTACCCGATATTGCCTTAAATGCTGATGTAACAGAAGGACAACTGATTGTACTTTTCGTCCTTTTTTGCTCAAACTGTGTGCGTGACCAACAAGATTGTATTAGAAAAGGCTTTTTTATATGTGACAATCAGATAAAGTGCCTTCAGTATTTACTCTGACTATTTATCCGCCAGAACAGTATGATATAAAAAACTTGTACATTTTATTTTGATAATCTGACAGTTACGCTGCCCTATAGCTCCCTCTTGTGGTTGCTTATCGATATTGTTTTGGTATCTCAGGGTGGTAGAAGTATATATAGAAGCCTCTCTGGTACTGTTCTTAACTGGTTTTATTCCTATCTCACTGACCGATGTTTCTTTGTAAGTATGGATACGTGTTCCTCCAGAACCCATGGAATTAAGTGTGGGGTGCCCCAAGGGTCAATTTTAGGTCCACT
>NW_007578693.1:117153-127380 GCF_000690725.1 Stegastes partitus
ATGTGGTTCTGTGGGTGATTGTGTGTGCGTGGGGGCAAGTACGTGGTTTTATATGTGCGTGTTTTGTTTTTGTTTGTTTTATGTTTTTAAATTTGGAAAGCACTTTGAGCTACATCTTGGTATGAAAAGTGCTCTATAAATAAAGATTATTATTATTATTATTATTATTATAATTCTACAATTTCATTTAGCAGACGCTTGTATCCAAAGCGACGTATATGTGAGTTGTGCCACTGCTGTAAACCGTTAAGGAGTGTATTCAAACTGATTTCAAAATAAAAGTGATTTTTCCAATGAATGGCGATTCACCTTCATTGAGTTAGTTATTAGCAGATGAAGTGCCTTCTGTATTTGTTATAACTATTTATCTGCCAGATCATCAGATCATCACAGTATACATACATACATACATACATACATCATCTATACACCACTTAATCCTCACTAGGGTCATGGGGGGCTGGAGTCTATCCCAGCTGACTCAGGGTGAAGGCAGGGGACACCCTGGACAGGTCGCCAGTCTATCGCAGGACATACATACATATCACAGTAAAAAATTCAACCACAATTAACTTTTGCAAACTGTGTCTTCAGGCTTAAACTAAATTGGAGGTATTGAATAATAGGATTCAGGGTTTTGTTTCCATTTGTCAACCTTAGTCCCTTTAACTGGAAACACATATTCGAAGGGGTTTCATGCATTAGAATGTCCAGTATTACTTTCAAATGTCACTCAGTCACTAATATTGAGTCTGGCCGCCCCTGACACGCATCAGTGCTTTAAGACATGGTGGCATTCTGTCCACCAGCTTGTTGATGGTATCAGTGGTCAGGACGTCCCACTCTTCAGTCAGAATTGGTTTCAATTGGGTAACTGGGACTCAGTATGGAATCATTGCACCTGGTCAGAAGTGATTACTGATTTGTATAAATAGAAATAAAAAGAGGAATGCGTCTGAAAAGAAAAATCATTCCAACTTTATGGGCAACGGTGTATTACAGCAGGGTTGTACCATTGTAGACCACATGTACATATCAGTGAACCTGCAAAATTTCAGGACTGTAGCTACATTATTTCTCAAGTTACGGCCATTTGAACATTGCTCCACTGACTGTCACGAAGGCAGCATCACAAAAATCGACATCACCGCATGACTCTGTAGGATATTATAACCACATTTTAAAAAATAGTCAAATTGAAGATGAATTGAGACAGAATGACCATATTCGAATAACGTGGAGGGGAGGAAAAAATAAATCAAAATAGTGAATCGATCCAAGATCAACGCATTCGATCGATGACTCGGCGTTTGACTTCTTTACGCATGCGCAGACCTCGCTCTTCCTTTCTGCTCGCTTTTCCGTCATGGCGCCTATTGTAAGTAATATCACGCTGTTGAAAATGCCGTAAAACTGCCTGTTTTCCCCTGTGAACGCCGCAGAAAATGAGTGCGATTGAAAGACGGTCTTGTTACAGACGTCTAGGTCGAAACGCAGCGTTTGGGTTTGTTTTTTAAGCGCTTTTTTATGATCATAAGGACGGCAGGATGTTTTTCTGTGGCCTATGGCGGCTAGTTAGCTAACGCTGGTTCAGGTAGAGAGAAGCTCGCCTCGTTAGCTCTGCCAGCGATGTCTGCACGATACTTGGACTAATTTTATTTTTAAGGGATGTAGTTGTAGAAGAAGTTAATATCTAAGGGGATTAAATAATTGTTTGGTAGTTCCGAACACTGAACATCAACGTTAGCTAGCTTGGACGTTAGCCGAGCTCATGTTCGATCATGTTCGTGTTTGCTTCGCTAACTGAAAAACAACGACCCACAGCATGAAGCTTATAAAGAGTAAAGTCGTGTAGCACATTTCTCATCGAGTTTCTAGACAATCTGCAAAAGAACTCTTGCTAAAAACACATTGCTGCCGAAATCAAAGAGTACTTTTTTCCAGTAAAGGACACGTGAAACTGCTGATTTCTCTGTCCGATCAGATACATGTTTTTATCTTTCACTAGCAGAAGAAGCAGAACACCGGCAAAGGTGGTAAGAAGAAGAAGCAGGTCCTGAAGTTCACACTGGACTGCACCCATCCTGTTGAAGATGGCATTATGGATGCTGCCAACTTTGTAAGTCTACCTCATGAGTTAATAATAATTTAGCACAAATTCAATGCAATCAAAGTTAAACCACACAGAAATGAGTCTGACTTCCTGCATGTGTCATTTGTTTAGAGATTTGTCACCTGATTATATATAATATGGACAGGAAATAAGATCCAGCTGGTCTGGCCATAACGTGTGAAATGTGGAGATATTGTTTTGTGGGCTACCTAAGGGTGAAATGCCATTTGAGTGTTTTGTGCTGCAAACCAATTTCCCCACGGGCACAAATAAACGTGCATCCATCTAATTAGGCATCCTGTGTGCGGTATCCTGTTGCCTTTTGTTAGTTTAAACTTGTGATTTGGCACATATTCACGCTGAGCATTAAGCTGCTCGTGTGATAATTCTGCAAACATGTTGTTTTACAGGAGCAGTTTCTACAAGAGCGCATCAAGGTGAACGGGAAAGCTGGCAACCTCGGCGGCGGTGTCGTCTCCATCGAGAGGAGCAAAAGCAAGATCACAGTTTCCTCCGAGGTGCCCTTCTCCAAAAGGTAAAATAATAGCCACCATTTTTTCCTTTTTAAAAAAAAAAAAAAAAAAGTGTGTAAATCAGAGGACACTCACAAGCTTCGTCCAAAAGTTCTGAGAATTGCTGCCAGTTTGGAGGGAACCGATGCATTCAGTATCCCACAACAGACTTGTACTGACAACCATATGTAGCTAATGTCCACTGGTATTGGGATGCAATCTGTATCTAAACTGTCAAGATTAAGAAAAACACATTAATGCAGATGCAATTAAAGCCCAACACAATGTAATGAGTGTGAGCGCTGCCCAATGAGCAACGTTTTCATCATCAGCGATATGAACACGCTCCTTTATTACAGCAGCCATGTTTTCAATTTTTACATATCGTTTACTTCCTAATGGGCATCAGTAGCTGTAGCTCACTGAGGGAAAAGCATGAGCCATGTGTCTTCTCCATTTCAGCTTCAGTAACTCTGTGGTTAATCGCATGTTTCATTGAAGAAAGTTGTAAATGTGCGCTTACACCTGGCTTCGCGTAGCTGCACTTTCTCAACTTGGCGTGGAACATTTAGACGTTTTGAAATGGTGCTCCAAGTTAATTTGCTTGAAACCAGAATGCGGTTGTTTGCGTGTGAAACACTAAAGGTTGGATCCGTGGAGGACTATTTCAAAATTTGTCTTGAAATTTCCTACACTCTTTTTTCACCTAGACTAGCGGTCGGCAACCCGCGGCTCTTTCATCCCTCTGCTGCGGCTCCTTGTGGCTTTGGGGAAAAAAAGAGCGTTTAATTTAAATGTATTTTATTTTATTTTGTTCGTTTTTAAAATGTAATTCTAAATTCAAAGATTATGGTGATCTTATAATATTAAAATAAAACACATTTAATTTTTTGTCACTCAAAATATGCGTCACAACCGCCGATGAGCGACACCCACCTGCACACACAGTGTTGCCAACTTGGTGATGCAACTTTTTTTTTTGTCTAAAGCGACTCGAGACAAATCTAGTGACTCTTTCTGGTGTTACTGGAAACTTTTCTGGTGTTTTTGGAGACTCTGACGTGAAAACACGTATTGCTCTGCAGTTACTGTCCTCAGCGAGCAGCGGTGCTGCCGTGAGCTCCTCCCGTCCCAAAGCGCTCACAGGCGGTCAGCAGTCTGGTCAGCAGTCCCAGCTGCAGTCAGCAGGACAACCAGACGTCATTTTTACTTTGCTGCAGGTGGATGATTTAAGATGGGCTTTTTATTTCATAAATACGAGGAGGACTCAAATAGACATTGAGTATTTTGTTTGAAAGTAACCTTCAACCCAGCGTCTTTTTTTTCGTAGTTCAAAATGTTTTTGTTGCAGAAATAAAAATTTGTTTTCTCTGTAGCAGTTCGTTGATTTCATAAATGCAACAGACTAGTTTTTTTTTTTTATACATAGCATAACGGTAAAAACGATACATGCAGTGTTATCTTCATTTTAGATGTCAGAAGGGTTTTGTGGCTCCTGGTGTTTCTGTGGGAAACGGGTCCAAATGGCTCTTTGAGTGTTTAAGGTTGCTAAACCCTGACCTAGACCAACCACTGTCTGCTCGCTCGCCTCTTCTCTAACGTATTGGTATTGACTGTGTCTTGTTTGTGACACCGCTATGTTTCTGTTGTTTGCTTTTTGTTTGTTCAGAACTCGATCTGTTTTTACTGTCGGTGCGCATCACGCTACCTGGCCTGATGCTGCAATAGCCAAACTCGCGTCACCATGCCAGTCTGCAGTGTTGTCAGATGAGTGGCAGCTTTCCTGCTTTTAGTGATAAAACACAAATATGTGAAAAGGATGCATGTGTATAGTGTAGTGTCAAATTAGTCTATGCCAGCCCAATGCTTATTTACTGTCCTACAGTACTCGAGCCATTCAGAGGGCCATTAAAACTGGCAGCAGTAGTAGAGGTTAGTAGAGATCTGAGCAGGTTTCCATCTTGTGTAAGAATAATGGTGCTGTTTTGATTATTTTTATGAACTGGGGTTATTGGCTGCATTGTCATGTAATTTCTAGTTGCCATGTGAGCCACAGTAAAAGTTCGATGAGCCACACGAGGCCTGCGAGCTGTGCGTTGAGTACCACTGATTAAATTAACAACCGGCGAGGACGATGCTACCAAATGATCAGGCTGACAACCGCACTCTTGGTGCTCATGTGCGTTGTGTATTGAGATTGCTTGACCAGGCAAAAGGCGACTTCATTTTTATTTAGCCACTGTCATGTTTTGCAAAAGACTGAAAACGGTGGAACAAGACAGTTCATAAAGTGGCCTAAATCCAAGTGACGGCATGCATTATATTAGCAACGTAAACTGACAGAAGTTGCCCAAAACAATCACCAAACAATAGCCAAGCAGCAATGGGCTCAGCCAGTTGCAGATATGTTTGTCCGTTATCCCAACCCTGGTGTGTTTCACATTTAACTGGAAAATACGAAGCAATGCTGCTTTTAAAACAGACACGAATATACAAATATGAGCAAGTTGAAGTTTGAGATGTTTAATTTTCGTGAGTATTACGATTCGTGTCCAAATGACAGAACCTTCAGATGGGTTCACGCAATTTGTATGTATGTATGCATGTATTTATTTATTTATTTTATTGAGCTCTTACAAATGACACGACAGGAGAGTTTACACAAACATACAAGACACAAGACAAATATCAAATCAGTTAGATGTGCAGCAATATATATAAGTATATTATTTAAGGAAGAAAGAAAATAAGGGAAAAAATATATGTATACATATATACACAAAATAATAATATATAGAGGAAAAAAATTAGAATAGAATAGAATGATCATATTGCCACCAAAGGAAGACAGAAGGCAAAACAACAGCAGTAGAAACAACACTAATGGTAGCACTTACAGTCATTCAAGTGATAATCAAAGCCATCACAAGACGGCAACGATGAAATCAATAATCACAACAGCAGTTATTATCATTATTACCATCATCACCATCACTATCATTACCTCAGCTGGGATAGACTCTAGCCCCCTGCCAGGACCAAGCGGCGCACATACAATGGATGGACGATCATTACCATCACTATTTTACCACTATAACAATTATAATAATTAATAACCTAGACCCAGCCATGCAGGGGCTACTTAAGCAGGCTCAAATAATTAGTTGAGGCGGGTGCCACACAGCAAACCAGACCGCCCACCCTCCACTCAATGCATCACCTGATTCACGCAATGTTAAAATGCTTCTTTTTAACAGAACTGAACAGCATCATGTTGCCTATCTGGCACTGACGAGATACATTTAAAATGTCATTTGCATATGATTTTAAAAAAATCTAATCTGATAACAAACTTTGACGTGAATTGAACATTCTGTCATTCATGTGTTTCTGTTTTAGGAGGTCCAACTGCTAACCTGGACCCCAAACACTTAATGCCTTCAGAAAAACAGAACCGATTGGGCGTTCATATGCAGTCAATTAAACAGAACATGAAATGAAATAAGACATAACTATGACAGATTACAGCTTAGATTCCCTGGTTCCATCTCTGATTATTTTCCTCTAAACTAACCTCCCAGTTGCCGCCTCTGTTCTCATGATGAGATAGATGCAGCGTTGCTTATCATACAAACGCAATCTTTGTTCTCGACCACAGAAGCTTTGCTTTGTGTAAAGAGAGACGTTTACGTGTGATTTGATCTGAGCTTCCCTTTGATCAGGCTGTGTGCTGATCCTAAACTTGTGCGGACGTTTGTTTTGTTTTTCCTTGAAGTCTTTTCTCTTGCAAAACTACTGTTGTCAGGAGGTGATTTTTCGAGACGTTTTCCGACGAAAGGCAACTGCGTCAGCTCTCGTCTCTGCTCGTCTCCTGGGTTTGAAGCGCTGCAGCTATTCTAACCTTAATTCCTTTTCGTTTGAATCACGTTGACGATTCTGTTGGTGCACCAGTAACCAGGCTGACCTCTGAAAGACAAACAGCTTCCAGTCTGAAGGCTGCAGGGGGACAGGGGACGAGAAAGCTGGGTTAACTGGTTTTAATGATGCAGCGTCACGATGCACTTTTTTGATCCATTTTTTGAAATGGTGTCAGACATCCCAGTTAAAGCCCTGGTACGGTTCCAAACACCTTCGGATTTTTTAAAAACCTTTTGTTTAATTTATGTAAGAAAAAAAAAAAAAGGAGGCTTCATTGCATTTTGTCCTTTTGGACCATTAGTCTGCACTACGAAGCAAGTTCAGCATAACCAGGACATGTTTGTGTGATCTGGCTTCACTAAACCTGACTCAGTGATCACACAACGCCGGATGTGAACTCGTTAGGCCAACCTAAGGGCTTCCAACCCAAACTGTGAGCACGTGCACACCAAGCAGGCAGCGTTGGCAGATGGCCCGACACTATAATTGGCCATATGGATATAGTTAAGTCACTTATTTAATATAATCTATTATAAACACAAGACACAGGCCCTTTATGCTGCTCACAAAAAGATGAATTTAAGGAATAATCAAGTAATAAAACTCATGGTGATGTTGAAAGAATGAATTCTGTAATTTTCTTACATTCAGTCTCATTCTTTTGTCACATAAGACCATTCTAGTTTTCTCCTTTTAGCTGCTAGCCTGACTGTCATATTTAAACCAGTAAGTAGGTCTACTGCAAATCTTACAAGCTCAACAAGGAGGCGAGTAGTGTTTGTGTGGGTAGTTATTTATTTTTGGGCTGAAAACAGTTTTCATGGATGCTGTGCATGTCTGTTTTGAAAGTGATTAATGTGTACGTGATCTGACGCTCCGCTCTGTGTCCTGTTTTGCAGATACTTGAAGTATCTGACCAAGAAGTACCTGAAGAAGAACAATCTCCGCGACTGGCTCCGCGTCGTCGCCAATACCAAGGAGAGCTACGAGCTTCGCTACTTCCAGATCAATCAGGATGAAGAGGAGGAGGAAGATGAAGACTAAATTGGCAATCGGTCTGATTTTGTACATTTAAATAAATGTTGTTTACAGTTAACATCTTGTCTCGAGGGATTTCTTAAAGGTTTCCTGTCTGCGTGTCAGAGGACATGCAGGTGAGCCGTCTCATCCGATGGCAGGTTAAGAGACGTTGCTGTGTTGACATTTGAATGGATTGTAGAGCGTCTAGCAGGTGAGGCTCAGCTGTAAAACATCACCCACAGTCTGTAAACTGTGCTGCAGTTCGGTCGGCCGACTTATGACCCAAGACGTCCGGCAAGACTGTTATTCAGTGAGGACACTCGTAGACAAAACTGCATGTTGACACCTGTGAAAAGCAGAATACATGCACACGACATTAAAACCACTGACAGGTACCTATTTTCTCGTTGCACTTGTCAGTAGATGTTCCGCGTTAGGCAGCTGACTTGAAAACAGGAAAAAGGCCTGTCCGGACCACCATGTTGGTGCCCAGACAAGGTGTTGATGGAGTTCACCTAGCACAGTTAGAGCTGAACATGTCCAAGTTATGAAATACCAGAACATATTTGACAATTACAAGATGCTTTATGTGAGATATAAAGAGTAAATTATACGTAAAAATATATAGATTTTTTTTTTTTTAAGGACTTTGCTTAGCTGGTGAAGAGATGGCAGCAGGATGCACAGGGACCAATATGTGGCTTATTTCACTTTCATGTACCGTATTACCTTACTACTTCAGTATCATTACTCCTTTTTACTGTTTTATTCTAGTCTTATTGTAACATCTTTTTTTATTTAGTAAAATCCTACTTGTATCACGCTGCTTTCCCTGGTCTGTAATCATAAAACCTAACTCTCAGTCTTGACAGTTTCTAGGAGCAAAGTTAGTTCAAAATGTAAGAAGTGTGGAACCACCAAGACGCTCCTTATAGCTGGTCATCCAGCTAAAATGAATAATGAAGCGAAACGGTCATGAGAGTCACTGTAACGGCGTCAGACGTCTTCTTCAGAGAACCTCCTGGAAGGACAAGCCTCTCCACAGCAGGAATCTGAAACCAGCAGAGGCAGCTCTCCTGGTGTCTGGTTCTGTTAGACCAGGGGTGTCGAACTCCGGTCCTCGAGNTGCTGCACATCAAATTAAACAGCAGAACCTGGGCTACAAG
This sequence comes from Stegastes partitus, assembly GCF_000690725.1. Lineage (NCBI taxonomy): Eukaryota > Metazoa > Chordata > Actinopteri > Pomacentridae > Stegastes > Stegastes partitus. Next base: position 125,883 of record NW_007578693.1, read on the forward strand.
AATATATCAGCCATTTCTACATGCCCCAAACACAACTCAAACACCAACTAAATGAACTATCAAATACGGAAATCGATATAGCGCCACCAAGTTGACCCACTCGCCACATTTCTGACTCCAGCGCTTCGGTACTCTATGCAAAACGCACAAACAACCGCTCAAACGAAACCAGACAGTCCACAGATTCCAAACATATCCATCAAAGCTCTCTAAAATCAAAGCATCGGCGAGAAATAACCCAAAGAACAGCAGAAACCAGAACCGCTTCATCAACCTGTAGTTGTATAATTTCCCTTACCTCATCTGTTTTTCCATGAAAAGTTTATTTTGTCAGTAAATCCACACCGGAAACAGTTAGTACTACTTCCTGTGTTACACTGAAATCACTCCGGGTGTCTTTTGGAGGCTCCGTTAACTTTAGGGCGCTACCTAAGTGTGCATAGCTCAGCAAGCTGCTCGGCTACAAGATGGATGATTCTGATTGGCTGAAAGTGCTGTCAATCTCATTTTGGTGGCTATTGCTATATTCTATTGGCTCTAACGATTCGAAGGAGGGGTCAATCACTGAAATCGACCAATCCATGACGGAGATACAGCCCTGCGTCACCACAGCAGCTCCACAGCTGTCTGGTCAGCATCACGCACAGGACGCGTAGCACAGACAGCGGTCTGGTTGAATGTTCAAAAAACTGAAAAACTGCTGTATTTGCATGTATTGAACACCATTAGTGATATACAAGTGAAATATATAGTTTGTACATAAGAACATTCAGATGGTCACAAGTGTGGCAAAGTGTGCAAAAATGTCACCTCTCCTGACCTGTCTGGACTAAAACCTTTGCAATATTGTTCTGCTTCACTTTATCAGAGTCAGACTTTGCAGAGAGACTGTTCACATATAGTGCTACGATTTGGAAGAGGTTTAGAGCTGCTGACAAGACCAACAAAAAAGCGAACCCAAATGCACGACTCAAAAAACGTTCTCAAACTGATTTATTTACAAAAGTGTCAACAGAAATATCATTCAACAATAAAAAAAAACAAAACTCAAAGCGTCACTCTAACGAGGAGAAAAAAGAACCAAAAAATCACTCGATGAGGAAAAACTTAATCTTTCTAAACAAAGTAACAACTCAAACACTTGACTAGGAAAGAGGGTGAATGCAAAGTAGCAAACAAAATACAAAACCTGAAGGTAGTTTCCACAAGGGACATGAACGGGGAAATCCTGGACATGAAGAGGGCTAGAACGTGAAGCTTGACTCAATGACAAGACGAACTGGCACAGGACAAAGGGAGACGTAGACTATATATACACACACAAGGTAATGAGGAACAGGTGGAGACAATCAGGGCTGGGTAGACAATCAGACACAGGAAACACCGGGAGCGGGCAAGCTTCCTGAAACACGAGGGCAAAGAGGTTTCAAAATAAAAGCCACCAGACAATACAAATACAAGACAAAAAATTAAATAAAACCTAACACCTGGTACGAGA
>NW_007578693.1:128694-129711 GCF_000690725.1 Stegastes partitus
TTTACTCACTTTTTATCTCTACCACTACAGTATTCCTCTCTCCCACAGCGTCCACTACAATTACATGCAATGGTCAATTATGCACAGTTGCCGATGGCCATTTAGTAATTTCCAGCAACTTCTAGGACAGTCAGTAGCTACTATCCATATGGAGGAGTTAGCAGTTAACTGATTTAAAGGAATTTATTGTCAAATAATTATATCCTCGTGACAAGAGTACAAAGTAACATGAAAGAAAAATACTTTAACTCCTCAAATGTGTACCTAAATACTTGACTTCATATTACATACCTAATATGCAGATAAAATGAATGCAGGACTTTCACATTGGCTGGAATTCACAATATGGTGGAAATGAACTGCTTGGTGGAGGTCTGTGCTCTCTGAGTTCTTTTCCAACTTTCAAATAATTATTCAGTCAGTTATTAAACAAATGTTGCTTCTTATTTGAACTACATCCGTCGTCTCTCAGTGAACAAACTTGTGACCTGTGTGTGATTCAGGTGATCGTGTAACATAATGTGTGTTTACATTTGGAGAGAAAGTTCTTTTCACCAGTCATGTTTCTCTCACACACTCAAGTAAATACCTTACAACCTCATCCTTTGACGCTTTTAAACAGTTTACATGTGAAGCACTTTACCAATCTTTACATTTTTCTTTTTAGTTTCACATTTTTCACAGTTTTACTGTTTAGAGTAGATTCTCCTACGAGCTGGAAAGAGGAGGAGAAGGTTTTGGGCGTTCATTTAGTTGCAATCTGCAACATCATCCCAACACGCCACTAAATCCTTCACACTGGACCTTTAGAACAAGCAAACTGCTTCAGTGTGCGTATGGGCACCAGGACTGTGTTGAAAAAATGACTTGAATCCATCCTTTACGGCAACATTCTTGAAATAATTTAACTCCCCTAACTGGTATAATGCATGTCTGCTAACCTGTTAACACATTCAAATAGACAAGATCACATGACCTCAGTGTCCTTTTTTAACCAGGTACCAAGAGTTTTCTGAT
>NW_007578693.1:165011-168869 GCF_000690725.1 Stegastes partitus
TTCTTTGTTGTTGTAGTTTGTGTTTAAAGTCTGTTCAGGTCAAGATACAAAAACCCAAGTTGTTGGATATTATAAAAGGAAATCCACTAATTCTCAACCTGTCCACTGTAAACTGATTTTCCAACTGATGATGCACATTCTAGCTGATGATAAACACTGTCCAAGCAGCTGTGATGTGACATGATGCTCTACCTTTGCTCGTGACTGTAGAGGTGGACGGAGACTCTTTATTTATGTGGAAAACGTTCAGGAGTCTCCTCTTCTTCAGCTCTGCTGAAGGTTCCTCTCTGTCACGGCTGTGGTCTCTTTTTCTTTTGCTCTGCAGGTCAGGACTGGCCCTTCTCTTTGTTATTTGAGTCCTGTCTTGTTCTGTAAGAAAAATACAAAATAATGTCAATTTGTTGTAAAGTGTATTTTCTGACAGCATCAGATCATCTGTTTGTATCATCGCAGCCTCATCAGAAAATTTCATTTTGTTGTGAACACGTCTACAATTATACAAGATCTTATTTATTAATCAAATATATGTGAAATTAAAGAGCCAATACCTGATTTTCTGTTCATGTTGACTAATTGTACCTAATTTTACACACATATGCAGAATCAAACTGAAATTTGATCAGTTTCATTTGAAAAAAAACAAAACATTTGTAAAATGATCAAACACTTGCGAATGCATTTTAACAATCTGTTTATGGGATTTTTTTTCACATGAAATATGATGGACATTGACAATTACAGGATTTAAACACTATTTTCCATTAGACATCGTAATAAACGATGAATTCTTATCATTTGATCCATATTTTGGTGGACTTCACAAACAGAGAATCAGAAAAAAACTTACAAACAAAATTTCAAAGAAATATTCTTAAAACTTACAGATTTCTAACTTTATCTACTCTACAAATATATTTGTAGTTTTAAACTTAAATTTCATCAGTTCCATTTTTAAAAAAATATTTGTAAAATTAGAATACGTTTGCGAATGCATTTTAACGTCTATTTGTGTGATTTTTTTTTTGCACATAAAGTTTTATGGGCATTGACAGTTACAGGTTTTAAACATAATTTTCCATTAGACATCGAAATATACAACGAATTCCTGTAATTATAAAATTCTAAAGAAAATTTATTAAAAAAAACTTAGATTTTTACTCTAGTTTGTGAGTATAATGATTAAAAATGAACTAAATCTGTAAACTGATTCTGTATATTCTGACTGATGACAAACACTGTCCAAGCAGCTGTAATGTGACATGATGCTCTACCTTTGCTCGTGACTGTGGAGGTGGACGGAGACTCTTGATTTATGTGGAAAACATTCAAGAGTCTCCTCTTCTTCAGCTCTGCTGATGGTCCGTCTCTGTCACGGCTGTGGTCCTTTTTTCTTTTTCTCTCTGGGTCAGAACTGGACTTTCTCTCAGTCCTGCCTCCTACAGACAAGAAAAAATATCAAAGAACACGACGTTTTAGTGAATTGTAGTTACTAACTGTATCAAATATATGTTTGTATCAATTCAACCTCAACAGAAACCTGATCAGAGTGATTAAAAAGTCTCTACGAAAATCAGAAGTTAATCTCTTAGTGCTAACTGAATTAGTTCAGACTCTACCTGACCAGTCACCTGGGTCATGAACATGAGTGACTGCAGGTGTTTTATCAGGTTTTCTCACTTACTTTGATGTTTGTCTGTATTCATGGTGATCTCTAAGATGCTTCACGAACAAGAACTGTGGCAACAAGTAAAAGTTGATGCAGCTTGCTGTGTATCTCTGAGTGCTCTGGTGAGTTCTAAATGTCCCCTCCTGGCAAGATGGAATGAGATGCTGGTTCCGGTGGATGACATCACAATGGAGCGTTCCAAAGGAGTTGTGTTTAGGTTTAAATGGTGTTTATGGCAAACTGAAAAGGCTGATATAAGTAAAATACATACAATAAAACCACAAAAGTGTTGATATCACCTTGTTCTCAATCACCTGACTGACTTTCCTGCCTATTTAAATGATCTCAGATTAATGAACTGTCTACAAGTTTCAAAGAATAAACGCATGATGATTGTAATCATGCTTTTGGCCTGGCTTTAGATGTGACAGTGTTCAACCACCCCAGTTATCCTTTGTAAACATAACACACCATAATGTATTTGTTAGCATATAAATGGACATTTGAGATGTTTTTTCACAGTATTTGTTTATTACATCTGTGTTTTACTATATTGTCACTCAGCCTCCTCTTGTGGAGGCCCAGAGAAGTGATTAATGATAACATTTGATGCAGACATTCATGGTGCTCTGATGATGTATCTCTCTCTCTTCAATCTGGCATCACCAGAGATTAATATTCAACACCACAGACCGAATATAAAAGACGGACAAAACATCAGTGTCTGAAAAGTGTCGTCAACTTAGAGGAGATGTAACCTGTGTTATCTCTAACAGCCAGCAGGGGAAAGTTGTGCAGTGTCAAAGTTTGAACAGACCGAAGGCTTTAAAAGTCTGGCAGGACTACAAATTATCTCTAAACAAAAAGGCACTTCGTACACAGGACAGAGTTTTAATGATGGACCACAGAAGTTTTAAGGCAATGCACAAATACCTGAAGAGAAACACACAGGTGCTATTCAGAGGATGCAGTTCACATGCCTTCGCTTCTCTCCTGCCTCTATGCTCACATAGACTACAATTTAATACAGTCACAGTTCCTATAAATCTGTTCATTTACATCTTTTTCTGTTTCTGCCGTCAGACGACAGAACAAGTATAAAGAACTGACTTAAATGTAATCTACTGAGGCGCTGTGGAGCATGAGTAGGGAGCAGACGTGCCCTGACCAGCTCCGGCATATTTTGTTAAAATAAGTTTGCAAACTACTCTTTAACCCCCTAAACGGCCCAGATTTCATCAGGAGGGTCCACAGGATGACAGGGAAGGGCAGTACGCGCCAGTTCGCTAACAGTGGTGCTAGCCCTCAGTCATGTAATGGTGACGACGACACTGAGGACGAGCAGTATTGAATAAGATAACTGTCAAAAAGGTGTGTGCATGATTCTAACATTCGTATTTATATGTCAATAAAAATCTTGTACCCAAAACTCTGGTTTCACATACGTGAGTCTGAAAAATTGTGTGGATTAGAATAGTTTTTATGTGAGTATTTATTTCTATATTACAGACAAAAATACTATTTTAGATAATATACGGTCATTGGAGTCTTACTCTTATAGAGTCTTACTGCTATAGTTTGCAAGCTAACGACGGCAGACTTTTAAACACACACCAGTGGATATTTATTTATCATATATGTTACGATATGTCCATCTATGTAGTCTTGTCTGTCATAAACAAGACATTGCAGGTTACGGAGCGCATTTGTGTCGAGGTAACGTAACGTGAGCTGGCCACCGGTGAGTGGAAGGCAGAGCCTGACTCCATTACTCCGTGTTTACTCATATTATTTATTTGCAACCTAACCAAACACTATCCAGCAAGATAAACCAATAACCTCTAATTATTATATGGCTCTGTTACTTCTGTAAACAGCAGTGCAACACACCGTTGCTGGGGACACTGGCGTCCCTAGCAACAGCCCCGTTGATCGATCAGAGGATGTCAGAAGAGATGAGTTTCAATATGTAAATATGCAAGACATTTGCCTTATGAGCAGCTTTTAACCAGGGGACTGTTCAAAGCAGGAGCAGAATGTCAGCCACATACTATGAGTGTAAAGGATTACATTATCATGATAGGCTTTGGAGCAACATTTAAATGAGCTATTTGAAAATCATGTGACATAAAAATCTAAAGAGAAAATATCCCAAGACATAAACTAACCTTCAGCCAACCAAAACACCCCAA
>NW_007578693.1:175622-178429 GCF_000690725.1 Stegastes partitus
TATCTTATTCCATACGAGGTGCAGTGTTTTCTATGCTCACCCTCTTAGGTAACTTAATGAGTTTGCATGCTAACATGTGCTAAACCGCACTAAAACTTTGTGTTTAGCTCCAGTACATCGGAGGCTGATGAGAATATCATGAGTTAGCAGGTATCTTGTCATAAATCCAGTCATGATATCCATCTACATACTGATTTGATGATGGCATTCAATGAAAAGTGAAGCATTACGACATTTAAAATACGTCCTGAGGACCAAATTGAAATGTGTTTTTAAAAAAACTAAATGTTAATTTCATTGGTGCAAGAAGAAAAGTCGGGGAATCGCCAGAGCTACTGGGACACATAGACTTGGAAGAGAGTAGAGTAGACTTGGAAATATTTAAAAAGAATTAATGCAATTGGTGACCTGCTGGTGGCATTAGATGAGAAATCAGAGGATCACCATAGTTATCACTTATTACAGATTAGTTATTAGTTAGTTAAGTCGCTCTCCAGGTATTGATTAAATCCCTAAACTCTCTCATACACTGAGTTTTTATAATGAAAATAAGGCCTTCCTGCTTTAAATATAAATCTATACCATTGCCTCTTTTGGAATGTGTTAATCAATGAATTCTGTGCCTCTTTCTCCACCCACCCACATTGCTACTCGCCGTAGCTCGAGCACACCAGCTCACCGATGAATTTCAAGACTTTTGAGATTATCATTACATGACATTTCATAATCAATCAGATTAAAGACATTATTTATCCAATCATCCAAACATCCAAACATCAACATTGGAAACGAGTGGCTGTGTCATCACACCAATAAAAAAAATATATAATAGCTTAACCGGCTCGTATTTCTGGTGCAGACTAACGAGGGTGCCACTTTAATGACACACATCTCTACTTCATTCCCTCAGACGTGATAAAGAGGATTTTGGACACAGCCCCCTGTACTGTAAATTCGACAGTCTTGTTTGTGGTTCGCTGTGGTTTCCTGCTGTCAGTCACCACTGGTTCATTCATTTTCACTGTCATTGTCACCACACTTACCCCTTCACACTCTAAAAACTAATTCAGGGGACCCATTCCCAGCACTTAATTACATGCATGGCTGCATGATTTAAAAAAGAAATGAATACACTCATTTGGATAAACCTTAGAAATTGCAAACATTTTGATGGCTTTAGGTGACATAACAATAATAATAATGTTGCATCAACTTAACATTGTGTGTAACCTAAACTTTTTTGATTGTGGACTCAATGAAACCGACTTGATAACTTGATTTTTCTTCACCTTGAGCTCAGGGTTTTCAGTCCCCTCCTCTATCTTATCATGACTGGACACTTTCAGACGGTTAAGGCTGGTAATTGTAGAGGAAATGCTCAATCTCAATAGCTCAGTGTGATTTTTTTTTTATAATTAGAAGTTCACACAACTCAAAAAGCCTGAAGCAAACTTTTGCGATATTTTTATTTGGGGTATCTTTTCAGCGTACTGCTACATCCAGCTCAACTGTTTTCAGTGTGAAAAATGTGATCCTAGCAGCTTATGTATCTTTCACATGGGGCATTTGGACAAGATGCTTTTTCTTAAATGCGTCAGTCACAAAAAAAAAATGTAAAAGATTTATGATTCTGCTCTTCTAAACCAAATGTTCTTAGGAATAAACAAGAATTTTCTAGGAAAAGTACCCACCAAAGTTAAGTCTTTTGTGGGGACTAAGAGAGTTTGGCTTTCTGCTCGAGAGTTTCATTTTCAGAAAATCGTTTTCACGACCACATCAAAGAAACTGTGGATGTGAAAGCCTGTGATGTCCTGCTTGTACTTCAGGTCAAATAAATTAAAGGAATGCCACAAAAAAAACATTTACAGGATTCTTTAGATGTACAGAAAGAAAGATGCAGGATTATCCCACACGAAGGGGCAGTCCGAACATTAGGATGCCTCAGTGTAGTGAAACGGATACTTCCTCTGGAGAATCCCAGTTTTGAACCCGTTCAGCAGATGGGAAAAATCTGGCCGTTTTCTGTGTCGTAATGACGATTGAAAGAAAAAGAACGACAACCACATGAAAGCCGAACCCACAACTCAACCTCCTCCTGAGTCAAGCTGAGCCAAAAGACTCTCCGAGGCTGCGCTTACAGAATACAGAATGGCCATTCTCCGTTCCTGGGGCTCTTGCATTTTTCTAACATTTCAGCTTTTCTTCTTGATGTTGCAAGTAACATTCACTGACATATGCATGAATGTGCAGGATTCGTTGCCTCCACTAGTCGTGTCTGAGATGGAGACCGGCTAATTTAAACTATTTAAGGTAGAAAAAACATTACATACACCTACAAAATAGATTTTTTCAGACTACGACTTTGAAAAACACACACGAGCAAATACTGGTGCTCAACCTTTCATTCCTCCAACCAAAAGAAGGGTGTTATATATTCTGCCATGCTGTTCTCAAAGGCTGATCTGTTTCAGACCACTAATTACCTGCTAAGTATTTACTGCTGAATCACATTGAATTATTTAAAAAGAAAAAAAAGGGGGGGATTCTTCTTTTGGGTAACATGTTCTCTCCAGAATGAAGTTAAAAATAAATTTTATCAGCTGATCCCTATGCAGGCAGAGCATATTTAAAGCAATGCGAGCACCAGGACACACAGTGTGATTTGTTTGCTGCCTCTATATGTACTTGTGACCCTGAGGAGGCAGGATCATGCGCTAAACATTAACCGGGTCCGAAACACAGTGATGACAGGTTTTTTGTGCAGGTCAGCCATCTGCGAAAATAAAATCTGAATGAGGGCGCTGCGA
>NW_007578693.1:178589-202485 GCF_000690725.1 Stegastes partitus
AACATAATGTCTCTAATTGCATTTGCTCCAGCAGGTTTTGATTTTCACACAGAGCAAAGAGGTTTTCTGTTCATTGTGGGAAAAACTACACTGAGAGTCATACTGCAAATTAATTTAGTTTCTGGATCCCTGCTGCTCTTCAGTTTAGTGAAGTTATACTCATCTTTTTATATTTAAAAAACAAGAAGAACTCATACATCATTCTTAAATTAAAAAGTGTTGCACGGACATTTTTTTTGTTCCATTGTTAAAAATAATAATAAATCAATGGGATGTTTTCATTGCAGTTTGTAAGCTGGCTGAGTGAAGCAGAAAACCAAAGTATGACTCACTTAACACCAGAATCCTTAAACCAGCTGCTATAAAACATTTCAAAACACTAGCAACCAGTTAATATTTTTAAATACAAAGCATAGGAATTTATCTTTAAACTGCTGTTTGCTGGAGTTTTCAAACTCTTCTGACTTCTTCTCCTCTCTGTAACACCTTGGAAGCACATGGGAGCGACAAACTAAAGAAAATGTTTAATTTGTGAGGGGATCTGGTGGTTCTGTTATGCTGTAGAGGGCATCTGGTGGTGTCTTCCAGGATGACAATGTTAACAGCCACAGAGCACAGGAGCTCACTGAAGGGTTTGATCAAAATGAGGTGAATCATCTGCTATGGCCTTCACAGTCACTTCATCTCAACCTAATTAAAGATGTGTGGGAGATTTTGGTTTGACTTGTTGGACAACGTCTCCAACACCATCATCAAAACACCAAATGAGGGAATATCTTTGGTACAGTGATGTTTATCCCTCCACTACAGTTCAGAGAATCAATGCCAAGCAGCACTGATACTATTGTCATGACTTGCCCAACAGCTCACAAAAACACTTTTTTTTGTTGTTTTTTCCGTTAATTTGTCACTTGTCGGTGGATGAAGTCGAGCCAGAAATCCCCCCGATTTTTGGGTATCACAAGATTATTTCCAGGAATCAAAAAACACAACTCAATGTGTGTTGTGCTCCAATTATCTCAATACATGAGTCTGACAGTGAAATCAAAGACGTGAATACAAATTTCTAAATTGTAAGTTTGAAGATGACGGCAACGATGCTGCTTTTTGCACACACAAAAAACCTCAACTGTGAGTCTGCTGCTCCTACATGTTCACTACAGTTCAAATATCAACATTAGCTTGACTGATTATCATTCAGCTATTAGCCTTTATTAGGTAACACCAAAGTACTACGATGGGTTGAATTGGCTTATCAGTGCGCATTTACAGATGTGCCAAACAGTCGCATGCTTCAACCACTTCCAGGCAGAGTGGCAGCCACATGGCGCTGCTTTTTCTGGGATAAGGGGTTTCAAAGTCTCACACAACTTGGGCCTAAACCAGACCAAACAATAGTTTTATTCCCACCGTCTTCCTCATTGTTTTTTCTGACTGGATGTTGATGATGCCACTCTGAGATGGGAAGTTAAAGGAAGACGGCCACATTGTGCTTATCTTTACAGACACACTGCTTGGGCAGAAGCCATGTTATTAGCGGTGGTACATCAAAACCGGGAAATCTGAAGCAAACTTTTAAAACGTTGCCAAAAAAAAAAAAGAAACCACATGGTAAAGGCTCTATAGCTGTACTTAACAGTGTAGAACACGTCAAAGATAAAGGCAGTTGTTTGCCAACCACTAGAAAACCACTGAAGAAGAAAAAGAAAGCGACAACATTTGGTCATCTATGAGACAAAATGGAGAAAACTATTGTTTTCAAACATCCATCCATCCATTATCTATACACCACTTAATCCATACGAGGGTCGTGGGGGGCTGGAGTCTATCCCAGCTGACTTAAGACAGGTCATCAATCTATCACAGGGCTACACTTAAAGACAGACAACCAAGCACACTCATATTCACACCTACGGACAATTTAGAATCACCAATTAACCTCAACATGTTTTTGGACTGTGTGGGAGGAAGCCGGAGAACCCGGAGAGAACCCACGCTGCACGGGGAGAACATGCAAACTCCACGCAGAAAGGTCCCGGGTGTCCTCATCGGGACGCAAACTGGCGACCTTCTTACTGTGAGGCACTGATGCTAACCACTGAGCCACCTTGCAGCCCTGTTTTCAAACAGGAAAGATCTAATTATTCTTTCATGTCTGGTGGTATTAAACACATTTCATGCTGTCCGAAGGCAACGACAACAAAATACGTGGAAACAGCTGATCAACATCAGCAACATCAGAACTTATTTGGAAAAAGTGTTTCCATCCCCTTCAATGCGAAAAAGTCACAACACCACGCCACATGCAATTAGTTTCTACACGTAATTGCTGTATTTTGTAGCCTGACATGAGTCTTTCCTTTCCGTCTCTCTCTTGGTGTCCAGCTTCTAATGTGTTACGGGCACAGCTCCCTCTTAATCTGCTCGCCATCAGTGAGTCACGTGCCTCGACTGTTTGTTTATTATTGCGATTACGTGGTTTCCTGAGGTTGGCCGGTGTTAATGGACTGCTGTTCTCAGATCTGAGGTAACTTTATGGATTCCTGTTTATTTAGTTTTGCCCTTTTTCCCACCACTATGGTAAAGAAGTCGCCTGTGGGATTTGACCCAAGTGGAAAACACACACGGCACATAGATCTTATTGCGACTTCGTTTTTAGTTTTAGTTTTTTTTTTTTTCACTTTTTTTTGGCATTTGACTGATCTTGTGCCCCCAAAAATGAAAAGTAATGAGCTGGAAATGAACATTTAAAGATCGCCACTGCAAAGTTTCATTTCTATGTAGGCCAAAGAAGACATATAGGATCATTTATTAAATTGGAAGAGAGGGAGGCTGAAAGGAGGTATGTGGTTGGTCCTTAGAGAGGATCATGTGTTTCACACTCGGATGCATCCTCTTGAGGTTTCTAAGTTCATATAGACTGTAAGAGGACGTATGTGTGCTGGCAGTGACCTGGTTTTGAACTTCCAGCATTATGAATATATACTAGAGTAATAGCTCTTGTCTAATGTCAGGCTTTTCCCTGTGAGGGAAGAGCAACAGGGACTTATTTACTGAACCACAACAGGGAGAAACCAAGAAAGCAGAAGTATAAGGGTGACACAGATATGTCAAAGGACAACACCTCGTCTTTTTATAATGCAGGGAGCCTGGAGGTTTTTGCTGATTTTTCTAATTGCAGTTGTTAAAAATAACCCGCGAGTGGGCTCCTTGCTGGGTGCCAAGTGCCTCTAGTTCTATTTTTCGCTCTCCTCCCAGTTTGTTGCATCTCATTTACACACGCATTGTTTAACAATTGGTTACACACAAAACAAGTAAATTAACTGTCTGAACATTACAGGGCTTTTTCCTGCACAGAGGAATTTTACTACGCTCCCCTAAAGAGATCGTAGCTCATGCCAAAGGGAACTCACCAGCACCACAAGGACAAGAATTGAGAATAAAGCAGTTTTGTTCGCTGGGGTTTCATGCAAGGTTAAGGTTAAGGGTTAAGGTGTCTTCATTTGTCTCCCTTGGGGGAAATTTGTTTTAGACAGAGGGGTCTGCTGCACAGACAACACATACAACAATAAAATAAGCATCCAGAATAAGAACAAATAAAAATAAATAGATAAATAAGTGAAATAAAAGTGTAATGCTGTTACACACACAGTTATCTGGATGACATCACTGGCTTCCTGTCTTTCTGTTCATCCATCACCAGCGCAACATACTATTTTGTTCATCAAATGGGTCAGAAATAACAGGAAACCCTACGGTCACATAAGGTAGCACAGACTCATCGGCCTTACAGGAAGTGGACTGATCATGCGTACAGTCATGTGTAGTCATTCCCCCCAAAGGCCCATTCTGATCCAGTAAAAAAAACCCTGGAATGTATCACAGAATCAGAGATGCAAGTTATGCATCTTGTGGCCATCTGACATCTGCTAATGTCACTAAGAGATGCTTGTGGAACTCTGCATTTCTAAAATGCCTGCACAGGAAAGCTTCCACATTTTATGGCGAAAATCTAAATAAACGAGTGACAAATAAAACACAGATCTCCTCCTGTCACGTCTAATCTTTTCAGTGTTTTATGGTGCGGGCCTTCAGTATTTTGTTGTGGCTTTTTCTCCAGACACATTGGATTAGAAATTAAACTACACCTATAAGGTGTAAGTGTAGCTGGTCAGTTTTATTTTGTTCTTGTTAACATCCACATTAACTGAAATTTGTAGAAATTGTTGTGTACATAAAGCTACTGATCAGCCACAACCGTGAGGGGAACAACATTGATCGTCTTGTTACAATGCAATGTTCTGCTGGGAAGTCTTGTTTCCAAGCATAAATGTGGCTGTCACTTTGACACGTACCACCTACCTAAGCATTGTTGCAAATAAGGATCATAAGACTGTATAAAAGATGGACGTAGCAACCGGCCCTGAAAAATGAAGCCAACCCGGAAGTGTCAAAAACCTGCAACATCACTACGTCCGCTAGCTGCTGGCTCCAAAAAGCCCTGGCTCCCATAGACTGGAATTGGAAAAGAAGTGATCACAGATCACAAAATACCGCATTCCTACAGCTCAGGATTTTTTTCTTATTAGTTTTCATAGTCAACTCCAGAGATCAGGTGGCCAATCTGAAAATAAATCAATACTGAATTTTTAAAAAATCATCAACATTTTGTGGGGCAAGGGGCGTGGCTGGCTTGATTGACAGTCGGCAGCGACGATGCAGACGAAGCGAGCAGAAGGCGGTAAATGTGGGCGGGCAGAGAGGGCCTGCCTCTCAATCCGTCTGACCAATCGCTGCTCCTATGGCTCCGCCCCCCTCCAACGATTTTTGCGTCACTGGCTCCAAAAATCCAAGATGTCAACCAGGAAGTAGCAAAACCCTGGCTTCATTTTCTCAGTGCAGAAACCAACGAGTGACGTCATGGTAGCTACGTCCATCTTTTATACAGTCTATGATAAGGATGCAAGGATGCTCCAGTGCCAAACAGTAAGAGGCTCCTGGTGGTGTAACCAGGTACTACAGCTAATCTACAATATACTTTCTGACATGTATGTCTTTTCTCTTCTATCGTATTAGTTGATACATTTTTCATCGGAAAACAACAACACCCCCCATGGAACGGTACGGCACTCCTTAAAGCCAGCCAGCTTCCTCCAGTGCACTGCCACCCCTGCAAAAGCTGCTCAGGAATGGCTTGAGGAACATGACCAAGAGCCCATGGTGTTATATCCTAATCTGATCAGTTGCCCGCAGGATGCAAAAGAACAACTGCTGGCCACAGCGGCCCCAACCACAAACAACAGGGCCCAGAGGATCCAGTTCCAACATCAGGACACCCTGAGTGATCCTGTGTCCATGACCCTGATTGGTCAGAGCTGTTTTGGCGGTACGAGGAGAAACTGCACAATAAAAACAACTCTTAACATTATGGCTGATTGTTCACCTAACAGTTATGCAAACACACTTGGAGACAAAGCATTTATTTCATTTCATAACTGAAAACCACTAGTTAGTGTTTTGGTGCACTGGAGTAAAAGACACTGTCCTTTCTACCGTCAACAGAGAAGTTATGTTTTCATTATCATTGTTATTGTCTGTCTGCCTGATGTTTTCATCTGTTTTCAATGTCGGCTGTCAGCAAGATCGCAAATAAAAACTGTCAAGCTGAATTTCAAGACACTTGGTGGAGAGATGGACGATGAACAAAGTAAGAATCTATATGGATATATGGATCTGGTTTGGGTTGCGAAATTACATATCATAGTGTGGTATTGGCCTTAATGGAGATGAATATTTGGACACAGATTTATGCTAATATGTGGGCAATAGAAAGATTTAACGCTACATTGTGGCAATTTAATGGAAATGCACCTCAGTTGATGGTGTCAAGCAAAATTAATGAAGCAAGTCGGTAACATTCATTTTAACATGCAGTAAATAAGTAAATGAATACTTTGTTGTTGTTTTTCTAAAGTAACAAGCAATTTGTACATTACTTTTTTTTAAATAATATCTCCGACACCCGTCATCACTTATATGAGCTGACCAGTGAAGTTCAGTTGTGCTTCAGATCATCATAAACAGCACCAGCTGTTGCATATTAATAAGTGAGAGTTTGCAGCACAAGTGTGGGATAAATATGTTGTTTCTGGAAATGTCAGCCTTGCAGCCAGCTGTGATTAATAAATCAGTCGGAGCAGCTCATCGCCTCCGAAAGACCGAAAGAGAAACAGACTGAAACAGAGAGAATTCAGGTCATGATGATACTCAAGGTCACGCTGAGAAAAATCACTTTTTCCAGAAAACTTTGAGGCTTGAGCTTAAATCCAATTTCATCACATGCATGACACAAAATCTGATCTTTTCATTGATGCTTGAGCATGTAAACCTCTGACTCTGAGCTACTGAGCTCAGCTTCATATGTGTGACTTTGGGCAAAAGTACATATTTTGTTTTATATATTTTGCTTTGTATTTTTTTAAGTTCACGGAATGAAATTAACAGAGCACAAACATTTGAAGAAAGGATCATTAATGTCTGTTTGCTGCAGGGGTTGTACTCACTTCTTTTCACATTAATTTACAATCAATTAACCTTAGATTCGTTACTAATATTCTGTTTGGGGCTGATATGAAAAAGACTGCATATGATTGTTGTGTACTGAGACAAATAATAATAAACTTAGATGCATTTACTTGCTAAAATTTTCAGCTAAACAAAACACGCTACGGTTGTTCAACAGCGCGATGTCATTGAAAAACTATGGCAACCGCTGAAGCATCACAGGGTTTAATTTCTTAGAGGGAATCACCCTTCAAACATTTCTTTTCTTTTCATGGGTGTTTGGAGACATTCCCATCATGCACAGGCCAGAGGGCAAGGCAACACGTTGGACAGGTTACCAGTCCTTCACAGGAGGATCCCTGGATTTAAACTACAGGGGAACCGGAGAGCTCCTCTTTGTAAGACGTTAGCTTCCTGTGAAAACGTGGCTTGTGCATTTTGTAGAGTCTCCTAAATGTTTTGTTTTTCACAATTCGACTGCATTGTCATCACCTGGGATCATGCATACAATAGGCTATTGTACTGATGTATGATTTGTGCAGGACAATTCATCACTTTAAAATAGTTCCAGGCATGCATGCTCTTCTTTCCATCAACATGAACATGGATGCCAATAACATATCAAAAACTTCATTCAAAAATTTAAAAAAATAAAATAAAATCCAGATGCCAGCAGCTCTAAAACAAAAGAGAAGATGGAAGAAGGACAACATCTCACACTCAGCCTCCCACTGAAACACCATTCTTCATTTGTTTGTTTTGTTTTTTTGTACATCAAAAAGAAGAGGGCAGCTCACTCGCATAATTTTGGATTTACCAAAAAATCTCAGCCAGTCGAGTCTGAAGAGCGATCGCCCGTCGCAGAACAGAGATAAGCTACATCAAGCCCTTTACAGATGTTGTAGGTCCAGCTGTCATTTCAAACCACAAAAACAGAAACAGTCAACTCCCCCGAAAGCTGTTGAGCTGAGGAGAATCTCCAATTCCCCTCACTTGGGGCTCTGGGATTAAAACCCAGCAGGAACACAGGACGCCCCACACAGGAAGAGCAGCCAAGAATTTAAACCCAACAGCACTTTTCTCACAAAGAGATTCGATTGATAGCAAGTTTTCAAAACTAAAGAAGTAAGAAATGCTATGAGATAAACTGAGTGTGTGCAAAACATTTTTAAAAATTAACTGTAAAATAATTAATTTAAGGGCTGCAAGGTGGAGCAGTGGTTAGCACTGTTGCCTCGCAGCAAGAAGGTCGCCGGTTTGCGTCCCGGTGGGGGAACTGGGATCTTTCTGCGTGGAGTTTACATGTTCTCCCCGTGCAGCGTGGGTTCTCAAATGTAGCCCTGTGATAGACTGGTAACCTGTCCAGGGTGTCTCCTGCCTTCATCCTAAATCGACTGGAATAGGCTCCAGCCCCCCCACGACCGTCGTGAGGATTAAGCGGTGTATAGATAATGGATGGATGGATGTTATTTCATGTCTTCCCACATTACGAGACTACTTTGATTCTCTACAACTTTCTACAACTCTGTCTGTCTCTGTGGTTGCTGGATGCTGCTGCTAACACTGGTCCAGTAACAATGAATGAAAGACTAGCTAGATATGGGGCTAGTTAGCCGCTAAGTAAGTTGTGTCGTGTGTGGACGTGTTAAGCTAAATAATAGGATCGATTAGTTTTGATGTCTGCCAATATCACCGTCTTTTCTCTACCTTTTTGCAATGCTAATTTGGCATTGTTGTTCTTTATCTGAAACAAGCTCAAAAAAAGAAGACATTAGCTACTGTTGCTAACAGGTGCTAACTGGCAACGTTTAGTAGCCGTTAGCTGTTGGGTTTGCTGACAAATCCACCATAATAAAAAGGAATATTACGAAATAAATGGGAGGTAAAAGGGTTTGTAAGAACAATTATATTTTATAAAGCTCTTAATTTGAACACAAGAGCGCTGAAACAACAGTTTCTAAAAGCAAGTTGAGTTTTTGTTATTTATAAAAAAAAATCTTTATTTATGGGGTTTTATATCTTTGTAGCATCCTTTCATTCACAATCTTTACTGGCCAACAGGGATATCTGTCTATGTCTTAAGTTTTTCCTGTCAGAAGACTGCTCGAGTACGAATACCCAATGAAAGCTGCAAAGGTGATTTACCAACTCAACGCCAGCCAGGTGCCTTTTTTTCAAGTGAGATTTTATCTGCCGACATCTCAGACAGGTGTAGTATGGCAAGATTTTATGAACAGACCATCTGGAAGAGTTTATGGTGGAATGTAAAGAAGCTTCTCCTCATGTTTCCAACATGAAATGCAATCCTTAAGGGAAGATGTTGTTTGTTGTTTCTCTAATCCCTTGTCTGTCCACTTTGGCCTCACCCCGGCTGGTCGAGGCAGACGCCCACCAACACTAAGCCTGGCTCTGGCTCACTGTCACCAATGCTGCTTAATTACAAAATGAGCTTTTCTCTATAATACTGTAATGTTTTGACTGTATTATGATCTGATGCTAAATAAATGGAACTAGATTAAGTGGAATTGAGGTTAGATGGTATTTATTGGACCATTTATAAAGAATATCTTTCATACCATAAATAGCTTCAACTGTAATTTCATAGCAGTCAGGAAAAACATATCTTTCTTTTGATGAGTTATTTCCTACTCATATATTCACTGAGACCATTATTACTTTGCTGGATATCAAGAAATACTACAGCACAATCTCAAAAGTCCCTATATTGGTTTTTTCCCCTTCCTATTTGTGTACATAACAGGATAACTAAGTACACAAATCTGCAAATAAACTGCGAGTCTACAAAATATACACTTTTAAAAAAACTTGGAAGAAGTGGAAAAAGATACGCGTTTAGCTTTCACTGTCGTTTAGGATGTGACTTTTCCTGCACTCCTGCTGTGCCTGAGATGGAATCAGGGTTTTGTTTGCCCTGAGGTCAGACTCACATCAAACAACTCAACAGAACAGATTTCACGAAGCCCTTCAAATAAAGTCTGGAGGAAAAGGCAGGTTATTTTGTATGTTAAAATAGAAGTAGAAAGAATTATCCCCACCATGAAGACAGAGAATCTTGTACACAGGTATATGAATAAAGTATTGTTTCATTAATTGTTAAATTATTTTGTAAATGTGAATCTTTGATTGCAGGTCTTATCCACCAGCCAAATAATGTGACCTAACAATTCTCCCTTGACTTTGAGCTGAAAATTTGAAATAGAAAAGGATTTATTAAACAAAAAAATAACTATAAATTAAACCACAAACACAACAAAGTCATGTTTGGCTAATTAAGGTTAAAAATACCTAAACATACAGCTTACACAGCAATGACTCTCAGTATATCAGGCAGTTTGTTTTGCTGTGGTGATAATTGGTACAATAGAATTAAGAAAATGTGAAACCACATTTTTTTTTAAAAAGCCAAAAAAAAAAAGCCCTACTTTCCTGTTAAGCTGAGTTGTGCTTTATTTCTAGGTCAGCCATCAAGTGATGTTAACTCCTTTGTAAAATAAATATCTCCTTGAGATGAATCCTTTCATGAAAGCAGCGCTCAGATGGCATCACATCTGGATTCGATCAACCCACTGGAGGCTCGCTCAGACAAATCAACCTGCAGTCATTGTTCACCTGTTAGAAATATGGCTGCGACTCAAGTTTCCAACAGACGTCTGCTCGCTGAGTAGTTCTGTAATCGTGGGAAACATGGCATCAGAACTAAGTAAAAGCGTCATACTGTTGTTGTAATCATGGCTGGACCTAAAGTTTCCACAGCAAATACTGGAAAACATTTAACGGAAAGTGGATCCGTTGTAAAACACATTATTTTTAATATTTAGATCTAAAAATAAAAACGTAAAACTAAAATAATCTAATTTGTTTTTAATGATGTTAGCTTATTAGTGCTACTCAAGTATGTACCTTCTATTCTTAAAGCTGTATATGGATTTAAGCTATTTTTTTAGTGGATGATGGAAAAAGAAGTCCTGATTATGGATGAACCGTAGTTAGAGATTTATTATAGTGACAGAAGGGCGCATGTAAAGACACAAAGAGGAGAGAAAATGATATCGCAAACCCACAGGTGTAACTATTCAAGCCTGGGAGTGTTTTACCAGACACCTGCATCTATTTCACCCTGACCCTTCTACCTTTTTTCTAATAAATTCCTTGATTTTATTGTGGGATGGGAGTATAACTGACGGTAGTTTTATATGTTCTGGGTCACAGCAAGTTCAGCCCACATGGAGCTCTTAGAATAAAAAAAAACAGCATAAATTTATCTTATTGCCCAGTAATAACTAACTTCCTGCAGTAAGGCAGGAGTGGAGTTGTGGACCTTATGGATATCTCTTCTACTTTTTGATGCTAATTAACAGAATGCACTGGTTGCGACAGTGATGGATTGTATTTGTAAGTTTGCTTGAGAAGGTCAAAGATCACAAGAAAGCTGCTAAAGTACTACTCTGTTCTTCAAAGACATGCTGCGTCTTCTGGTGTGCACCTTTGTGAAGAAGGGTCCAAAGCAGAGTCCAAAAACAACTCAAAACTCACAGATACACACCTCAAAGCACACCCGATTCGGATGATATATCGGTGCAAATCATTCCCGTGCATACATATGGGTCACTAGGAAGCACCATTTTGATGACAGATAAACAGAAAGCAACCCAGACAATGTCGGCAAACAAAAGGATGTATTTTAGGTGCCTAAAATTAAGCAACACCTGAATGGAAAAACAGCAAGACAAAGCAAAATGCTGGGTGGAGACGGGACTCAAGCTTCCTCAGTGCACAGATTTGTTTCTCTTTGTCAGTGAAACAATGCGGCGACACCACCATTGAATAAGGTGATAATGGAGCACCATTAGATGGGAGATAACGACCAGGTGAGCGCTCCAGCAGGTGGAGAAGGTTCTCACATGGATGAGAACAATCTGCACTAATAACGGGTCATTTAATGAGCAATGACGTCCATTTCAGGTGCAAATCCACTGCTGACACCGAGAGCTGAGAACATGTTGAACGTTGTCTGACCACGCCGGGAGAACGTTAGTTTGGCCGAAACATGTGGAGTTCACGCAGTTCAAGAGCTTCATGAACAGGTGCAAACGCACACTTAGATAATTTGAAATTCATGTGCATGTTTTCTCTTAAATTCCAGAGCTAATGTTATCCTTTGTAATGAAAAATGTTGGAATGGACTTGAAAGCTCAACCTGTTCACACTGCTGCTGTCTGGCTGGAACTACAGGAGTCTGAGCTGCAGAACCTCAACATCCAGGGACTCTCAAGTAAAAAGACGGATCACATCACCGACCAAAGGACTTCACGCAAGTTTGCACAACTGTTTATTTTTGCACATCTCGACCTTTGCGCCCAAAAACCTTCCACATGCTTTTATTTTGACACCGTTTCTTCTGCACATCCCTTTTTTAGCTGCACTTTGTATAATCATCATTGCTTTCCCCAGTACATATGAGCAGATCTGAACTTTTTCTGCTCCATAAATATTGCACATGCAGTGTTTTAAAATACTGTTGTTCTGTACATTTTGCACTGTTTTTGTATAGTCATGTTTGTTGCCTCTGCATGTATGAGTAGATGCAAGTGAAAATATGAAGGATTTTGCAATGGAAACTTGTTGATTGCTGCATATGACAATAAAGCTTTTGAAATGAATGATGTATCTTTACTAATTGTCTTAGGCTTTTGAACCCTAATGAATATATATAAAAGATTAATAATAAATCACCTGGGTTAGTTGATATACTGGCAAATAAATGGAGAAAAATTATAATAAAGTTCCAAAAAAAATGAAGAATAAAAGATTAAATAGCGTCGTGTAACTTCCCAAAGATGGCCGTCATGGTTTCTTCTTTCAAATTTCTTTTAATAAATTTCACTCTAAAGGCGGTGAATGGGAAAATGCACTTGGACTAAACGACTGATTGATTTCAAATCACAATCTGAAACAATGCATTTAGCAAATCAAGAAGTTTCCAATTTAGCAGAGTTGTGGTTGTTAAATAATGAGACTAAGAAATCAGGTCGGCTGACTCGATGCTAACTTCTTCTACCTCGTTAACACTGCTGTCTTTTTTTTTTTTTAAATCTAGCTCTTAAATTCTGATGATTTTATGCCTGTATGTTGGATTTTGTTGCCTTGGGAACCATTATTTAACTTGGATTTTGCAAACTGCCATTTAAAAAAAGTGCTTTTACCCATTTTTATATAATTCTAACAGATTGAAATGATTGTTTGTGATTGTCCATTAATCAATGTAAGCGACATGGTTCAGACATAAACCCAGTCTCAGTTTTTAATAGCAAAACTTTTTGCTGCACATCTGACCCAGAGTTTAAACCGCTGAATGAATGGTTTGTGAAATTTACATCACGTTTTAAATCTATGATAAAACATGCACTAAACTCATTTTACATGATTTTACAGTGCTGAACAGATCATTCAGTGTGACTGTAGCAGTGCTTTCATTTCCTCCTCCTGGGAAACAAATTGACCTTAAAAACCAACGATGCGCGATCAATACAAACACACCTTCAGCATCGCTCCTTCCTGCTCTGACTGTTTTTACATGTGTCCAGTGTATCTAAAGCTCTCAGAGGACAGGAAAGGTCAGAAGGGAGACGTGAAAGGACAGCGCGTCGCTCCTAATTGTAACGGTTAGCTTGAGCCTAAGCCCCCGTGACACAGCAGGCGCGGGAAGGTCCCGACACGGCAGGAGGTGATGAACTTCTTCCCAAGGGGTTTGATGAATAGTGATCAGGTTGTTCTGATGTGGTGTTTGTTGGTTTAAAAGAACATAAATGTGTATCGTAGCTATTGTGTCACAGCTGGAATCTGATAGAAGTTTAATTTCATACAAATAAATGTACATCTGCAGTTGATTCAGAAACAGGCAGCCCAGCTATCATTTAAAATTTGGCGAAGATAGAATAAAGGCATACTGATAGATACTGTGATCATATCAGCTGTTAGTTCATCGAATATATTATCTACAGTACCGATCAAAAATTTGGACAGACCTTCTCATTCAGTGGTTTTTATTTATTTTCCTCTTTACTTTGGTGTAAGAAGAACACGTTTCTTTTTCTAGAGAATTCCATAAGTCTGGTGGTTTATGAATGTGTGTTACACATGATTGAAACAAGACTTGTAGACTTTTTTCAGTAAGATTAAATGTTGTAAAAGCTCTCCAGAGACTTGCTTAAACCCAGATACAAGTGAAACAATCAGATTCAAACAATGGAGCACATTAAGACTTGAGGCTGTTAAAACCCACAAATAAACTAAAACATCCAAGTGTGGACATGATATAAACAAACCGCACAGTTTGTTATTTGGGTGTATTTTAAGTGTTTGGAGCCGTTTCACCTTCATCACTTCATCTACTATACAAACCTCAGTGTTATCAATCTTCTCTTGTAACCCTCAGTAAAAGGCCGACTTCAGATGTTGCTACAGCGTTTGTCTTATCAGGTTTACAACAATCATTTAAAAAACCTGTAAATAATCGTTTATGAACGACATGGTTGTGTTGATAAAAGAGAGGCGTCCGGGCCGAGTTAAAGAAGATAAAAAAACAAGGAAAAAACACATATGGAGTTATTAATTAAAAATGGAGTATTTTTTATATTTTAGATTCTTTAAAGTCGCCCCCTTTGGCTTTGATGACAGCGTTGCACACTCTCAGTCAGCTTCATGAGGTTGTCTCCTGGAGTGGTTTTGAATTAACAGTCAATTTGGGAAATTACTTGCTTTCTTATGTGTTTGAGACCATCAGTTGTGTTGTGTAGTGGTAGGGTTAGCACACAGTGGATAGCCCTGTTTGACTACTGCTGTAATCCACAGTATGTCAAGAACCACTAAAGAGAAACGACAGTCCATCATTACTTAAACCATCAAACTCTATGATGAAGGGAAAGGAAGACCAAGAGCTAGCTCTGCTGCAGAGGACAAGTTCATTAGAGTTACCAGCACGTCGGATTAGAGCCCTCATAAATTCTTCCCAGAGTTCAAGTAGCAGACAAATGTCAACATCAACTGTTCAGAGGAGACGGCGTAAATCAGGCCTTCATGGTCGAGTTGCTGCAAAGAAGCCACCACTGAGGATGAACAAGAAGAAGAAGAGAACTGTTCGGGCCAAGAAACACAAGAAATGGACACTAGACCAGTGGAAATCTGTACTTTGGTCCGATGATTTGAGATTTTTGGTTCTGACCGTAGTGTCTTTGTGAGACGATGGTGAGCGGATGGTTTCTGCGAGTGTGATTCCCACTGTGAAGCCTGGAGGATGAGGTGTGATGGTGTTGGGCTGCTTTGCTGGTGCCACTGTTGGTGATTTATTCAGAATTCACTTAACCAGCATGACTACCACAGCATTCTGCCATCCTATCTGGTTTGCGCTTACCGGGACCATCATTTGTTTTCCAACAAGACAATGAGCCTAAAACACACCTCCAGGCGACGTAAGGGCTATTTGACAAAAAGTAAAGTGATGGAGTGCTGCATCAGATGACATGGCCTCCACTATCACCCGAACTGAACCCAATGGAGATGGTTTGGGATGAGTTCGACTGTGGTCCAACTCATCCCAAACCATCTCCATTGGGTTCAGTTTGGGTTCAGTTTGATTGAAGGAAAAGCAGCCAACAAGTCCTTCGAGACTGTTGGAAAACCATCCAGGAGACGACCTCATGAAGCTGGTTGAGAGAACGCCAAGAGTGTGCAAAGCTGTCATCAACGCAAAAGGGGGCTACTTAAAAGAATCTAAAATACAGAACATGCACTTTTTGTTTAGAACATAACTCCATATGTGTTCTTCCATAGTTTTGATGTCGTTTGTCTTAATCTACAATGTAGAAAATAAATAGAATAAATAAAACACCATTGAATGAGAAGGAGGGCTGCAAGGTGGCGCAGTTGGTTAGCACTGTTGTATCACAGCAAGAAGGTTCATGTCCCGGTGGGGGTGCCGGGATCTTTCTGCATAGAGTTTGCATGTTCTCCCCGTGCAGCGTGGGTTCTCTCCGGGTTCTCCGGCTTCCTCCCACAAGTCCAAAAAACATGTTGAGGTTAATTGGTGATTCTAAATTGTCCGTAGGTGTGAATGTGAGTGTGCTTGGTTGTCTGTCTCTAAGTGTAGCCCTGTGATAGACTGGTGACCTGTCCAGGGTGTCCCCTGCCTTCGCCCTAAGTCAGCTGGGATAGACTCCAGCTCCCCCACGAACCTAGTGAGGATTAAGCGGTGTATAGATAATGGATGGACGGATGAATGAGAAGGTGTGTCCAAACCTTTGACTGGTATTGTATGTGAAGTTTGCTAGCATTTGTAAGTATTGCCGTCCACAGGCTAATGGTCATACCAGACCAAATGAAGGCCTGTTTACCACCTTAATTTACATTTGTTGATTAGCACTTAACATATAGTTTTAAGGTGGATATTTACAAATGAAACTTTAGATGATTTAGTTGGTTTTCCAGACAAGATTTTTTTTCAAACCCATCTCAACCTATTCACCCTTTGGTTTATCTAAAAACACAAAAAATTCCAAATATGGAAAAACACATTTTAACTAGACCACAATATTTGAAAACTTGAAATAAGCACACCAGCATTTTTCTTGTTTCCAGGCAGCTTTCAGGAACCACAACAGCAAGAAAAGCCTAAAATTACAAAAGCAACGACCCTTAGGCAATCGCTCCTCGCAGAACACAAACAAGCCGAGGGTCAGCGATTATAATGAAGGCTTTCATCACAATGCAGTTATGCAATTTAGAAGCAGCGGCACGCACTGCGACTAAAAAAAGTCGAGCCAAGGTTTCACCACTGTGAGAAAAAGTACACAGAAAAAGCAGAAGCAAGACGCTGCAGACGCTTTCTCAACTTTTCAAGCCGCAGCGAAGCCTTAACGCTTCGAGCATCTGTAAAGTTACTTATGTAGAGGTGGCAGCGGAATGCGCTGTGACAAATGAGACGCTATTATTCCAGAGTGGTGACCTCTGAACATCCCCTAAATGGTTGTACAAAATGCTTAATCAGCCAGCTTTTATGTTGACTTGACAGTTTTTTGGGCCGGTCAGAAAACAACGCCGGTGACAGTGGAGCTAATTTCACATCTTGAGGTGCAGCAGCAGCCGCTAAGGTTCTCTCTTGGCATGTTGTGTAACCACGACAGGCACATTGTGTAAACTGCTCCTCACACACAGTACATCACCAAAGAGAGTCCAGCACCAGTCTAACAGTGGGGTATACTGTACAAAAATCTAATATTTTAATCCTCATCCTCTAAAATCGAGTGTCATGGAAATTCCATATTTATTTCTATGCATTTTTCTATTCGCCACTTCTTGTATTTTATATATGAACCAACCTGAAGAACAAATTTGTCTCTAGTTGTCTCTTAGTGAGTGCAGAGTCAGCTCACACATGCACAAAACTGTAAATTCACATTGTTGTAAATCCCTTTGGCTGAAGCTTTTTTCTAGATAAAGCCTCTTGATTGCAAAATCAAAACACTGTTTTCGGAGGAAGGAATGATGAAAAGCTGGCAGGTGTAACTTTGTAAATGAGAGTATTGTTTAGTGGGCAGATTCCGAGTTGTGAAGGCTATTCAAATCTCAGGAAGAGCCATCTTCACCTGATTTCTTTTTTTTTTATATAGCAGGGAGGTATCAAAGACAGATCTACAGGTGTTCAGGGAAACAAAGCACATATGCATACAAAAAGCTGCAATAAAACTAAAAGAGGGCTGCTGCTCTTTTCATAGCCACTTATTCACAGAAATTTATACAAACAGATGTCATATTCCATGAGTAATGCACAAAAAAATCTGTCTGATGGAACATAATTCACTCAGATGTAAGGGTTTTTGGATACAGCTTTTTTGCATAATTTACCAGACGCAGAGCTTGTAGACATGCAGGCTCCACATGTTCACAGCAAAATGACTGAGAAACCGTCAGCTGACAGATTCTAATTTGTGAAGATGCATCCAAGAAAGGCTTTGACCTGATGGTTACCAAATGGCTCATGTGGGCGTCAGTGTGAGCTGAGTGACGCACAACTAAATAAAGTAAAGCTGCTTCTTTTGTTCGACGAATGTTCTCATGTTGTCAAAAACACTGATTTTATCGTTACAATGGCACCTGTCAAGAGATGGGAAGGATTAGGCAGCAACTGAACAGTCACTTCTTGATGGTTTTCAAGCTGGAAAAATGAGCAGAGCATCTGTGAAGCAGCAGAGGGGTGTATACAAGACAGGTTTGACACAGACAGATATAACCTTAGCCCCAGTCCGAGATAACCGGCATCATGACAGTGGTTGTCGCATTTCCTGCTTCAGACTAGGACTCGGCGATATACCAGTATAAAAAATATATCGATATAACTTTAAACGCGATATGAAATGAGACCATATTGCATTTATCGGTATGGGTCAAATTTGCGCTGATTGATCCCTGCTCCCGGCAAGCTAAACTGGGCTCCGCGTAGCTAACGGTTAACGACCGAAGACGTTGTTATACAGTATTCATGTTTACACTCTGTTGATATTTGAACAGCTGAGTATTTACTCATTAACCAGGTGAAGAAACCTGTTGTATTGTTTCATTATTTATTCATTTCATTTTGTAACTGTTCACTGAAATTGCTGGTTTCAACAAAACTACTTGTAACATGTTCTATTTGGCTTTGACTGTACATTCACTCTTACTTTGTGGAAAAAATATCGCGATATATATCGGATATCGATATTCAGTCTAAATATATCGGGATATGACTTTTGGTCCACATCGCCCAGCCCTCCGTCAGACTTTATTGTTCACATAAAACTGGCCGTTTGACACATCATTTGGCTCTTTTTCTCCACGAAACAGAGCAATGATGCACCGCTTACTTCAGTCAACAGGCTGTTTTAACAGTGGAGAGCTTTGACACATATAGAAATTTATCACGATGAAAAGTGCTGCTGCAGAAAGAATGCTGGTAGAAAACTGCTCATGGTGTAAGCTACTGATAAATGCAGCTGCTTATTTCTAACATGACAGCTGCACATTGGAGCTCTTAAACTTTATACAGTGAAATATGATACTGAAATGCCCTTAGGTATAACACTGTTCTATTAAGAAAGATAGAACTTTGGTTTTTAGCCCAATCAAAGTGAAATTAACGGTACTGACTGAATATAATCAGATTATTACTAACAAACTATTTTATATATTATTTTTATATTCTGTGTTCTACTAGCTGCAGTACCAGCAGTGCAAAATGAACTTGTCAGCAAATCAGGACCAAACATATTTTTCCATTTCCATTTTCAGTGTTTCATTTGTGAAGTGGAGTCACAAACGTATGGCTCAACAGGTTTGCAGACATAACATCAGCTGAGAATCTGTATCACTCGTCGAGAATTGTCAGGCAGATGTAAATACAACACTCTGAGCAGAGCCTCCTCCAGAACAGGCCAGCTGTGCAGCATCATGGTGATCTAGCAGCACCTCACGAACCCACTTGTCTTGCGTCGTGTGTTCTCAGGAAGCATGTGGTTAAGTTAAGATTAAGCCTCTAGGGTCAGCTGGATGCAACAAAAACCAGGTGCAACTGGTTGAGGTAAAGCAATTTATTGCTCAGTGACAAAATGATCACAAAAAAACAGCGATAAGAAAGAGAAAACAGGGCTGGTGGATGTCGCTTAATCAACCAAATAGAACCAAACGAAGGCTAACAGAGTGACGAAAGCTAGCTAAAGAAAACCAAAACAACTAAACTCCCTAGTCAAACTTAAACACAACAGCAACACCCACATCTAACAAGGCACTCGATGGTCACAAAAGTCCACCACATAAACAAGACGGCACATAAGCACCGGGGGCCGCAACAGGTTAGTACCAACCAAAGGAGATCCAAGACACGGCAATCAGTAAATGGGCAACAAGATCATGGGCACCCAAGGCTCACTCATGTGCAACGTGATCAAAGAAAAACTGCATTCATGAGGGTGACACTATGACACACACCTAAACATGACTGCAAACCACTCCTTCATGGTAACAGTATTCCCTGATTGTAGTTACTTCTTTCAGGAATGGTTTGAGAAACATGTCAAAGAGTTCAAAGCATTGAAATGGAATTTAATCCGATGGAGCATCTTTAAGATTTGCTGGAAAACAAGTTAGCTCCATGGAGGCTCCACCTTGCACACCATCAGAGGACGGAGCTGTTATTAGAAGCACAGCGTGGACCTAAGCAGGTTTTATTGTCGTAGGCTGATCGCTGTATATGTTTGTTCATCATCGCGTCGCTCTCACGTGTGCATGACCCATCTGATTGTGAAACAGCCTCCAGAAACGAGGCCGTATCGCTCTCTCTTCTTGGTACATCAGCTACAGGCAACATGTGATCAGCTTAAAGTGTCCTTGTAGGTTTTTTTTTGGTTTGGTCTGACAGGTCCGTTGATTCTTTCTCTCACTGCTTTATTTGTCTTCGGTTTACTTTCTCTTTTTGTTTAGGTTAACGGAGGCGCTCAGGTCCATGGGCCCATTGCCTGACCTGTTGTGGTCCTTCATTTTTGAGTTTGTTTCTCCAAGACAAGGCCACCTCTGTCCACTAACAAAAACAGAACTTTTGTCGTTTTTGCTTCCACACTCCTTCTCCTGGGAATTATGTTATTGATCTTAACTTCAGGATGATGGTGACACGCACGTGGAAGTTGAAGCCTTTTAAGTGGGAGTAGAGGAAATTTTTCTTTTTTTTTTTTCTCACTTTGTTTGAAAGCTTTAACCAACAAGCCTATATAGGAAACATTTAGTGAAGGGCGGCCACAAGAGACACGTATGTGATGATGGAGGTAGCATACAGTCAGAAAAGTGTGGAAAAATGTCAGTTATATCGCAAAATCTATGTGAGGTTGGCTAATGTCTGCAAGTACTATCCACTACAGGTCAAGCGAGGCTGTAGCAATGAAAGACCTGAGATTAATTAATTGAATAAAGTCTGTTTAGTGGCCAACCAGAGGCACATTTATCAATTTATTAACAGTGTGGTATGAGTTCCTATTAGTCGATTATCTATAAATCATTAACTATGTACAGTAGCATCCAAACTCTTGGACAACCAGCAAAAATGTTATTTACTTTAGTTCAATTCATTGTTAGTAATACTAATTAAATTTGCAAAAATGTTTTCATAAAAACTTAATTTTCTACATCTGCCACAAAAATAAATCATTTGAACATGAACGAGGAAATAAAAGCATCCACAGCAAGTTCAGCATGGTTTCAAGGTGCTCCTGCTACTAGACAGGACTACAGTGAAGAGACATTTACAGATGTCAGCTTTAAATGGAATGACATTCAGGTCACTCAGCTGCCTCAACACTCACTCAAACACAGATAAAGCTTGTGGGAAATGGCCCAAGTGTCAGAAATTAGCGAGGGCAAAGGGAAGAAAATGCCCCAAAAAACCTCAGAAAATAAAACGATGTCTATGTTTACCGGATTAGGTAAATATCCTTATTCTACATTAAACCATTCTTTTATTTTCACTGAATTCATTTAATCTGTATTTCTGTGTTTAACAAAGACTCACACAAACAGTGCTGCTGTTCACACTAAACTGTAATCACTGTAACGACGTACAGCCAGGGACTGTCAGGAGCAATTCTGCACCTGCAGCAAAGTCAGCTACTGTGACGATAATGTGAAGTCTCACACAGAGAGAGCCACAGAAACATTCATGTTCCAGCCAAAGTGTGGGGCTGCACAGTTGTGTCATTTTATTTAATCCATGCTCCAAACAACAACACGACTCAATCATAGACTGTATAAAAGCTGGACGTAGCTACCGTGACGTCACCCGTTGGTTTCTGCACTGAGATAAGGAAGCCAGGGTTTTGCTACTTCCTGGTTGACATCTTGGATTTTTGGAGCCAGTGACGCAAAAATCGTTGGAGGGGGGCGGAGCCATAGGAGCAGCGATTGGTCAGACGGATTGAGAGGCGGGCCCTCTCTGCCCGCCCACATTTACCACCTTCTGCTCGCTTCGTCTGTGTCGTCGCTGCCGACGCCCCTTGCCCCGCAAAATGTTGACGATTTTTTCAAAATTCAGAATTGATTTATTTTCAGATTGGCCAACTGGATTTGACTATGAAAACTAATTTTAAAAAAATCCTGAACTGTAGGAATGCGATATTTCATGATCTGTGATCACTTCTTTTCCAATTCAAGTCTATGGGAGCCAGGGCTTTTTGGAGCCAGGACTAGCGGACATAGTGATATTGCAGGTTTTTACACTTCTGGGTTGGTTCATTTTTCAGGGCCGGTTGCTACGTCCATCTTTTATACAGTTTATGGACTCAATTTGGGGATGAAATGCTGAATGCCATGTTCTCAGTTGCAGCCATTTCCAGAACTGCATGAATAAAGAAGGAATATTGCCCCCACTCTGGCTCTTTTGACAGGACTTGTCTATCACTTTTGAGGAACACCTGAGGCTGTGGCATGAAATGCATCAGACAGCAATAATGAATATGACATTCTCTCCTAAACCAGAACTTCTGGCAAATCTAACGAGATCAAGCCCATTAAATACTGCCACGATAGCTTTGGTTGCATCGACCTCCTGATCAGGATTCCAGTTCAGGGTCACAGACTGGTTCTTCTGCACAGACTGCAGAACGCTGGACTTTCTCCCACACATACAGATAATTGTGCACTTCTCTTTGGAACAGCAATCGTTTGCTTTTTATCAAATCCTCGACCAAGAGGGACGGCTGGTGTCCAGTAAAATATGATGACAGTCCTTGTATTTTAGTGAAAAACTAACAGAATTATGTTCTCACATTTCCTCATCACAAGGTTAAAAGATTTAAAGGCTTTCAAGCTTACCAACATAGAGTCGTTTTTAAATTGACTGTAAAAAGAGACACCAGTGATTTACATTCAGTTGGGCATGTTCATAGGGCTGGAAGTTTTGTTTTCTCGTGCAGCGCAAAACTCTCTCCGCAAATTATGCCCACATGTTTTCTGAATAAATATGTCACCACAGGGCACCGTTTTGTTGTGCTTTACATATTTTAAAAGCTTGCCAATGTGGTTAAATTCTACAGTGCCATTGTTCTAAGTGGGAAAGTTTAGTCTAGCCAAGCTCTTTGCTTTTCTCCCAAGGAGGCGCATCCCATCCATGACCAGATGTGACTTTGTCGTAGCCGAGTGCTTGTTATACTTCTGTGTGACAAATCACTACGCTCGTGTTGTTATTTAAGACGACCAAGCTGCTGTCAACTGAGGACTTCAGCGAGCTTCTCCGCTGGCGCTACAGATGGAAGTCCAGAGGTTGTTGCTCCATGTGGGACTGTGTCCAAGTGTGGAGAAGAAAAATTAACACACAGCGGGAAGTTTTGGGAACATTTCTAGTTTTCTGTTTCAGACTGATATTAAAATGCATTTAAAAAATAATAAAAATTCTCATCTATACTTTATGACAAAGCAAAAATAGGATTTGAGTGTTTTGTGAGTTTGTTAAGCGTAAACGAGACAGAATGTCCTCTTTACATTCGTATTCCAGCCCTTCATTTAGTACTTTTTTACAGCATCTTTGGCAGCAGTGACAGCCTAAAGTCTTACTGAGGATGATTCTACAAGCTTGGTACAGTTTTGTTTTAATGTCATTTTATTTTATTTTTTAAAGCTTCTCAGATTCTTCCAGGTAGAATTGTTCAAGCTAAACGAGGTTGGATGGGACTGGTGGTGCACAGCAATTTTCAGGTCAGGTCACTTTAGGACTTCCAGAGTTTCCCAAAACCACTCCTGTGTTTTCTTGGCTGGCTTGTCTTGTTGGCATGGAAAGCTTCACCCAAGGCTAAAATCCTGAGCACTCTGGGAAAAGGTTTTCTCTCTACATTGCTCTACACTTTTTCTGCATTAATCATTGCCACTATGCTGACTGGTCTCCACATTCCTGCAGCATGATGCTGCCACCACCGTGGGTTGATTGTAGGGTTGGTATTAATGAGATGATGCTCAGTGCCTGGTTTACTCCACCCTGTCCCTCTGGAACTCCAAAGCTCATTTGAAGGGACCACTGGGTTGCTGGTAACCTGTCCAACACAGGGCTTTCATCCTCAAACAGTTAGTGTGACCAGGCGACCAGTCCAAGAAGATTGTTTGTGGTTCGTAACCTTCTTCCATTTGATAATCATGGAGGTTACCGTGCTCTTGGACACATTCATTGCTGCAGAAATTTTTCCTTCCCCAGATTTGTATCACGACACGATCCTGCCTCAAAGGTCTACATACAGTTCTCTCAACTTCC